>NC_091549.1:36745346-36755346 GCF_042767895.1 Penaeus vannamei
ACCTCAGCTGCATATTCCAAACAAAAAAATATGTTTACAGTTAAACTGTAACAAACTAAAACTGAACTAACATTTTAATGTCTATTCCATTTGTGTGAATCTGTCATAACATTTTGGCAAATTTTATTAGTTTGGTTTGTTATATTATTTTTTTACTGATAATATGAGTCTGAAGTCTAAATGATATTTTACCTTGGTAAAAGTTTATGGATAATCTGGCTGTTTTTTACTTTCTTTCTCTTTTTTTTAAGGAAGTCTTTTGTAAATTATGGATTGGAGCAGTACCTTGTATATTTTATAAATGAATGTCCCTAGCAGTATTGTCATATGCTGTTTTTGTTATTGTTATTGTTATTCTTCATTTGGTGCTTGCAAAGACAGCTGATGTTCCATATTTGGTAGTTTTATAGATTCTATTTTTTTAGTGAAGATGTGTAAATTCTGTAAGGAAGTGTACTTTTAATGCTAAACAAACAATAAATTTTAAAGAATCTGATTGCTTTTTGTCTGTTTGAATAACAAGGTTTAGTAAATATTTACTTCATTAATCTCATTTTGGTCAAAATCATTTTCCTTCGGAACATGGGTACAGAAATTCAAAATTGAAATTTATCTAAGGCTCGTAATTCTTTGCTTTACATATTATTATGTATGTCTGTTACTAACTGATTAGATATGCCACATTCCATTAATGTGTCTGTTTAGTTCTCCATGCACATACATGCACACACACACTCGTACATGTGTACACACAGGCACACACACGCGCACACACACACACACACACACACACACACACACACACACACACACACACACACACACACACACACACACACACACACACACACACACACACACACACACACACACACACACACACACACACACACACACACACACACATGCACACAAGAACACATGCTTCTCTTTTTACATATTTCTCCTCCTCTTTTGTCTTTCATCTTCCTTCTATGTACATTGTCCTTTGAGTTTTCTTTTTTTATTATTACGTTATAAGGGAAGTATGTAATATTAATTTCATTTCCTTTTTAACTTCTCTTTCTTTCTTTTCCTCCGCTGCCTTTTGACTTTCTTCAGTTTATTGTACTCCCTGTTTACATTCCCCTACATGAGCAGCTAATTAAGTGTTAGAAGGACTAAAGGTTATTAATGAAAAGAGTTTACTTGGTTTAATAGTGGCTAATCTATAGTTAATCTATGGGCAAAAGTACCTACTAAAAAAAATTCTAATGCATTGGTAACATAAAAATAAGTTTAGCTTAAAAGGCACTTTTAGGTTATAAAGTCTATTATGTACAGCATTTAGGTAATTTGATATGTCAGTCATCTTATTGTCTGAAGATACAGAGGACTGAATGCAATGCAACATAATGCAAAAATGCAGTATCTTTTATGTGTAAGGAACTTGCTGCAGTTTTCTAAATCAAAATACTCTTTTACTGTAGTTTTTGTAATGAGTAACCTATTGTGATAGGATTAGGTATAAAAGTCTTATTTAACTAGATTTTTGCCAATAAATTTGACCTGTTGTATAGAATATTAATATATTGTTTATGGTAGAAGATGCAGTTTGTATTTTCCTTTTAGATAATACAGCAATTGTTTAGCTTTATGTTACAGTATTTTCTGTTATCCAAGTCATTCTATGATACTTTCTATGAACTAGACTATTTTAATATTTATCCTCCATGTAACATACTGTAAAAATCATTTGTAATAGAAATAAGAAAGGCTGTTCCCTTTCTCCCCTGCTTGTCCTTGACAAAGAGGCACCTACATTTTTTTTCTGCTTTGTTTTGTAACTGTAATAGGTGAAAGAGTTCCTAGCTATTTTTCTCCTTTTTCTAAATAGCATTTACACAAGATGTGGATCAGCAACTCTAAGAAACACTGGCAGATAGGCAGTGGGAAACCACTTATATAATTTTATTTTTTTCTACAAAGCAGAGGGTAAATAATGTATCATGATCCTGTTCCCACAAACCATATACATTTATAATGTATTGTGTGTGTGTGTGTGTGTGTGTGTGTGTGTGTGTGTGTGTGTGTGTGTGTGTGTGTGTGTGTGTGTGTGTGTGTGTGTGTGTGTGTGTGTGTGTGTGTGTGTGTGTGTGTGTGTGTGTGTGTGTGTGCGTGTGTGTGTGTGCGCACGCGTGAGTATTTGTGTATGTGTATGTGTATTTTTCCATTTCTGCCAGTGCTTGTGTAGGCAATCACCAGATACAGGATTGCAATCTCAGTAATGATAAAGCTCACAAAGTCAATTCAAGATCTTGCTTTTTATGTCTATTTATTTATTGAAAATTTTCTGCCATGTCAGCGTAATCAAAATATAGTGAAAGGGAAAGGCCTGAGGCGAAGCCTACTGTTAAGAATTTTTGTTTTTGTTTATAGTTAAAGGTCATACAGCACTATGATAAAGTATTTTGGCAAAAAGGTTAAAAATGGTTAATGATTAGGACAAAATATGTTAGAAGTCAAAGGTTGTTGGTTAGTTGGGTAATAAAAAAGGTATAGAGGGAAGAGCAAATGGAGTACGAAAGCCATTCAGGACTGACACAAAGCCAGCCTTTCATCCTTTTTGGCTCTCTAACCTTAGGATGTGGACAGAAGAGAAAGATAAGGAAAGGGAGAGAAGAAAAGACCAAGCAAAATTAGTTGAGGAGAGGGTTGAGGCCCAAGGTAGGGACAATCCCATATGTTGAGCTAGTCTCCATATCCTAAGCCCCCCGTACAACAACGAGCACAGGATGAGGGGGATGTTATACATATTAACGAGGTTGTTGAGGCATTTGATGAACTTGTATCAACTATGAAAGTTGAGTTCTTGAATCAGTGCAATTCAGCAGGGAGGAACTGGCATTAATATTGCAGAGGACCACAGAAGGCTATTCATAGTCTACAAAAGGGTTGACTTCATAAGGCTGTAGCTAGCCTTTCATCCTTTTTGGCTCTCTAACATTAGGATGTGGCCAGAAAAGAAGGATAAGGAAAGGGCACGAAGAAAAGACCATGCAAAATTAGTTGAGGTGTGGGCTGAGGCCCAAGGTAGGGGCGATCCCATATGTTGAGCTATTCTCCATCTCCTATGCTCCCCCTATGACACTGAGCTCAGGATGAAAGGGGTGTTACACCTATTAGCGAGGTTGCTGAGGCATTTGACAAACTTATATCAACAATGAATGGTGAGTTTTTGAGACAACATGAATTGGCGCTTGCCAAAGTCTACAAAAGGGTTGACTTCATAAGGCTTTTGCTCACAGTCTCTAAGTTACAGTTTCATTTTGATTATTTGTAAGAATGAATAAATGTTGGTCTTAAATATACATATCTCATTGATAAGTCTTCCTTAATTGTATTTTTGTAATGAAATAGATGTGGCGACTGTAGACTTCTATGCTCCCTTTGGGGATATTTTGATTCAGTATTATAGACAGGTTGAGGGAAGGGGAGTCTGTCCGGGGGTTTGCTGAGGTAATTTTTGGTGGTTTTATGGTGCTCAACAACCTGACGAACCCCGTAGTTCTATGGGACACCTTCACGCGCAAAACACTCAATGCAGCTCAAGAATCGATTGGTGAACACCCAAGAGTAAGACAGAATTTTATCTCGCAGGACACGCTCAAAGCTACAGATGCTTGTCGTGTGCCTTATCTGACAGGGGATCGGGAATTGCATCATTCTCTAGTGCGCAGGACTTGGTCACTGTTGAGATGGGACAAGGAGCAGTTTGTTGGGAATATAGCAGAGCAAGTTGAAGGCCATTATTTAGTAAATGACCTTCATCCTGTCTACCATGCCCTGAGAAAGCTGAATTTCAAGCCCTCTTCACAGGTGACTGCAGTCGACGTAGTAAATGGCCAGGTCGTCTCAGATCCTGTTGCAGTGCAGGAGCATTGGGCCGAGTATTTTGAGCTGTACCAGGTTGATCCACCAATAGTTAACTTGGATGCGGGTAATGTCGAGATTCTGTTGCTGGACCCACCCATTAGTGAGGATCCACCCTCCCTAACTAAGAATAAGAGGAAATCTCCAGGTATCTGTGGCATCCCAACTGATCTGTTAAAGGCTGGTGGTGAATCTATGGCATGGGGGTTGCATACTGTACTGGCTGCCATCTGGCAGTCTGGTTACATTCCCTCTGACTTGTGGAAGGGTTTAGTCATCCGTTTCTGGAAGGGGAAAGAGGATTGATGGGACTGCAGCAACCACCAAGGCATCACACTGCCAAGTGTACCAAGATTCTCACTCACATCCTTCTGAGACATATCAGAGCCCACCTGCTGAGGTACCATAGGCCAGAGCAATATAGATTCACTCCTGGTAAGTCCACAGTAGACCACATCATGGCACTTCAAGTCATTGTAGAGTGCCACCATAAGTTCAAGCATGGGCTGCTTGAAGCCTACATTGACCTTAAGAAGGGGTTTGATTTGGTGCATCAGGAATCACTCTGGGAGATCCTGAGATTGAGAGGAATTCCAACAAGGATTATTGGATTAATAGCAAGCCTGTATCCTGGTACTGAAATTGCTGTAAAGTGTGGTAGGGGCCTGCCTAGCTTCTTTCCTGTTATTTCAAGGGTGAGGCAAGGCTGTGTCCTTGCACCAACAGTTTTCAACACTTGCATGGAATGGATACTGGGCAGAACTACTATCCAAAGTCATTGTGGAACAACTCTGGGCAATATCAAGGTTACCGACTTTAACTTTACTGATGTTGCTATTCTATCTGAGTCTTTGGAAACCCTAGTGGTGGCTCTGGATGCATTTAGCAATGAAGCAAAGCCCCTGGGTATAGAGGTCTCTTGGACCAAGACCAAGATCCAGGATTCTGGGGACTTGCCAGGAGAACCCGTTCAATTGGTACTTACTTGCGGCAAGTACAATGAAGTCACAGAGAGCTTAACCTTGGTAGTGTAGTTCATAACTCTGGGTTGTCTGACAAGGAATTCAGCAGATGGACTGCTGTGGCAGCAGAGGTCATGAACTCTCTCGACAAGAGTATTTGGAGATGCCAGTACATGCGCAGGACCAAGCTACATGTTTTCAAGGCCATGATAATGCCATGCTCTCATTCAGAGATTACCAAACACAATTTGAGAAATTCTTGCTTTTTCTCAAGGGCTCATACCCCTTGGAAATTACTGATGCTCCTTGGGTTTAAGAACCACTGGCCTATACTATGGCATAAAAAGGGCCTTATCTCAGTTCCAAAGATGTATTCCAATTAAAATGACCATCATGCTTTACAACTGAATATAAAGTCAAGAGTTTAATCTCTCATTCTACTGGTGCATTAGATACCGTTTGTTAAGTGAGTAATAAATGAAGGATGAAAAGTTTTTAGAACAAGAGAGTAATTTATCAAACAGTTGCAGCTACTACATTTTTCAGAAAGCACATTTGAGTCAAGTTCTTTCTAGTTTTAAAAAGCCTATAGCAATAAATAAGGATAATAATAGAAAACCGAAGATCTTAAATATTAATGATTCCATGGATATGCAATACAAAAAATTGTATACTACACAAATACAAATTCTTGACAGAACAACACCAACCACTCTTACAGCAATGATGCTCAATGCTGCTCATTACTTAGCCCCTTATAGTAACTTTAACAAACTACAATAAATGCTGCATATTTCTACTTATAATCCGTTTGTTTTTAAATTACTTGATACATACTAATTAAAAAAAAAAGTATTTATTGTAGTCTTTATTTCATATCATTACCATACTGCACTACAAAGTATTCTAAAACCTTTTCAGGTTACTTCACTATCCAGTATATAAAGCCACAACACATCATAAACAAGCACAGCTAAGTAGAATACTTTCTACTTTATGCATCTGAGGAGCATGTACTACAGCAGGATCAAAAGTACCATAAAGGTAACTGTATGATAAGCATACAAAATAACAGTCAACTCTATACTGGATTCTTCAATGTGCCTGTTTGGCAAAACTTACAGTAACCATACAGTACCATATGCTGTATAGTAAACTCCTGTGGATCAGGTATAACTGTTAGGCTGAATCCACTAAGATAAACACAGCCTCCATGTATGGTGATTGTAGCATACTGGTTATTAATTTGTGTACACTGTACACTTCATAACCTGTAACTTATTCAGTTCTTTGCCAAGTAAATTGAAAAAAGAAACACTACACTTATAACAAACTACTGTACAAAATTGTCTGTTTTCAGACTCCTATGGTTATCTTCAGTTTCATCAAAACATTTTCACAGCACAAAATATTTTGTCTCATTCAGATCTCAAAGCTCACATTAAATCTTACACATTCTTATCCTTATACTATTATTACAAAAAGAACATTTTATTATGACTAACTAAAATTTTTAAATAAATATAAAGATGTGTAAATTTCATTTGAACTGCCTCTTTGGTTAACACAATTATAAAATACAAAAGAAACTGAAAAAGATGATCTGAATAAAAAAAAAAAATATTACACCCATAACTTTATTTAGACTTTTGAAGATCTAGGTACATTGTTAGTCAAGTTGTTTTTCTCTCAAAAAAAAAACCAAAAAAACAGACATTCATTTAAATCTGCAGTCACCTATTAATTCTACAATTATCTAGTTCTCTAACATCTTATAAGATGAAACTACACATGAATGACAAATTCTATATTACTCCATACCACTTTAATAAGAAAATGTTTTGCTACTCGCTGTTATACTAATGTTTTCTATTGCAATAATAGTGTTTGAGAAGAGAAAAATAAAAATGCAAAGTCCCCCAAAATAGCACCAATTAGGTTCGTGCTGCTCGCTCAGTTTCAATAAGACATTCTCTGACCAAGATCCGGGCATGGACAATCCCACGCTTCAGGCGCTCAGCACTGCTCTTGCTACCTGCGTATGTTGGGCGGATGTCTTTTCCCATTTCTTCAATCACTGCTAGTAACTGCTGGTACTTTGACATTCCATGTGAATTGCCAGAGGAAGTTGTAGTATTTGTGTTTAAGCCTGCAGTAGCAGGACTCAGTAATGATGCATCCATGTCCATGGGTTGTAATCGTGCCAAGGCTTCTGCTTCTAATTTACGGAGTTCTGCTAAATCTGCTTTTGACAAACCTGCTGCTGCTGCTGCTGCCTGCATTTGTTGAGCTTCCAATTTTGTTAACTGTGCTAGTGCTGTGGAGTCCAATTTGGTCAGTAAGTGTGGGTCTAACTTAACAAGTTGGGCCAGGGTGTTGACATCTAACTTAGAGAGAGTGTGTGAATCTAATTTTGCTAACTGAGCCAACTGGGCATCAAGTTTTGACATTGCATGTGGATCCAGCTTGGAAAGCTGTGCCAAAGCAGCAGGGTCCATTTTAGCATGTGCTTCTAATTTTGAGAGCTGTGCCAAAGTAGTGGGATCCATTTTTGGCATTGCATGATGATCCATTTTCATAAACTGGCTGACAGTAGGATCCTTCTTGGAGATGTTATGTGGATCCATTTTTGAGAGTTGAGCAAGAGCTGCACTATTCATTTTGTTGACAGTCTGCTGATCTAGCTTTGTCATCTGGGCCAACAAAGTAGGGTCCAATTTCGATAATGTATGAGGATCCATTTTAGCCAACTGAGCCAAAGTAGCCTGGTCCATTTTGGACAAGGAATGTGTATCCATTTTAGCCAACTGAGCCATTGCAACAGCATCCATGGAAGCTAGTTGAGCCAATGTCGCAGAGTCAACTTTTGAGAGTGTGTGGGCATCCAATTTAGCAAGCTGTGCTAGTGTGCTTGGGTCAAGTTTTGACAATAAGTGTGGGTCCATTTTTGATAACTGGGAAAGAGTGGCCGAGTCCATCTTGCTCAAAGCAGCACGAGCTTGAGCCTGCATCTGAGCATCATGCCGTGCCAACTGGGCCAACATGGCTTGGTCCAGTTTGGACAAGGTATGAGGGTCTAACTTGGCCAACTGATTCAAAGTGGTTTGGTCCATTTTTGCTAGCAGCATTGGGTCAAGTTTAGTCAGCTGATTGAGAGTTGTTTGGTCCATTTTAGCAAAGATATGAGGGTCTAATTTAAATAACTGTGCCAACATAGCCTGGTCAACTTTGCTCATGGACATGCTAGCAGCTGAAGCATCAGCTTTGACCAGCTGTGCCAGAGTGTTATGGTCAAGCTTGGCCAAGGTGGCAGGGTCAAGTTTTGACAGTTGTGTCAGGGTTGTCTGGTCCAACTTTGCAAGAAGATTTGGGTCTAGCTTGGCTAAAGCATTAGCACTTGCAAGACTTGCCTCCTGCAACTTTGCCAAATAAGCTGCATCAGATTTACTGAGATGCTGTGAAGGATGGACTCCTGAGTGTGAGTGAGAGCTTGAGTGAGAAGAAGCGTGTGAAGAGTGAGCTGTAGAATACGAATGTGTTGACTCGGCCTTGCTGCTTGATGAACTGCTGGTCATCATCTTAACATCCAAGTCTGGACGCAACTGCTTGGTGAGGGCTATTGGATCCAGAGTAACTCCCATTTTGGCTAACATAGCAAAATCTATGTCAGGACGCAGCTTTGCCAAGGCTTCCATGGCTGCTGTTTGGGAAGCTCCGCCTTTATCCATTCTGTAACAGAAGACAAAAATATAATGATCATACTTATTACATATACCTTAAATAGTATTTACGAGAGAGAGAGAGAGAGAGAGAGAGAGAGAGAGAGAGAGAGAGAGAGAGAGAGAGAGAGAGAGAGAGAGAGAGAGAGAGAGAGAGAGAGAGAGAGAGAGAGAGAGAGAGAGAGAGAGAGAGAGAGAGAGAGAGAGAGAGAGAGGGGGGGGGGAGAAACAGAGACAGAGGGAGAGAGAGAGAGGGAGAGAGAGAGGGAGAGAGAGAGGGAGAGGGAGAGAGAGAGGAGAGAGAGAGGAGAGAGAGGGAGAGAGAGGGAGAGAGAGAGGGAGAGAGAGAGGAGAGAGAGGAGAGAGAGGGAGAGAGAGAGGGAGAGAGAGAGGGAGAGAGAGAGGGAGAGAGAGAGGGAGAGAGAGAGGGAGAGAGAGAGGGAGAGAGAGAGGGAGAGAGAGAGGGAGAGAGAGAGGGAGAGAGAGAGGGAGAGAGAGAGGGAGAGAGAGGGAGAGAGAGAGGAAGAAGGGAGGGAGAGAGGAGAGAGAGAGGGGAGAGGAGAGGAGAGAGAGGAGAGAGAGAGAGAGGGAGAGAGAGAGGGAGAGAGAGAGGGAGAGAGAGGGAGAGAGGAGAGAGAGAGGGGAGAGAGAGAGGGAGGGAGGGAGAGAGAGAGGGAGAGAGAGAGGAGAGAGAGAGAGAGAGAGGGAGAGAGAGAGAGAGAGAGAGAGAGAGAGAGAGAGAGAGAGAGAGAGAGAGAGAGAGAGAGAGAGAGAGAGAGAGAGAGAGAGAGAGAGAGAGAGAGAGAGAGAGAGAGAGAGAGAGAGAGAGAGAGAGAGAGAGAGAGAGAGACTGACTTTACCAATATAAGTATCACGATATAGTACATTACTCAATCATATATAATTTTATAGTTGTATCCAGTCCTTTCGGACTTACCCAGACACTGATAGATAATTCAAATAAGAATACTTTAAAATATTTGTATTTAATATTTACATATTTAAGGAACATCAAAAATACATTTGTAATCAAAGCCATTGATAAATACACTTTTAATAATAAAAATATATATAGTATATGATTTATTGGATGTAGGTATAAGTAAGATTTTATCAAAGCTTTCTACACCTATGTAAAATAGAAATTACAGTTACATATATATATATTATGATTTTACACATTTGTGCACTTTCTTTGGTAGAAAGCTACTGTTACATACTGTACAGAATCAGATAGCCCTAAATCATTTCAGAGGATGAATTTAATTTTCTAATCTTTAGACAGATCATTAAATCGTATGTTATACTGATTACATCTATTTGTCAATTCTTCTCTAAGATCAACAGAGAGTGCATTTTAAAAGAAAGTGATATTCATCCTCTACCACATTCATTTGGCAATATTCA
>NC_091549.1:36760346-36762846 GCF_042767895.1 Penaeus vannamei
TAGTATGATCAGAAAGTCTATTAATCAAGAAAAGGTGGGTGCAATGATATCAAATGGAATAACCATTTGGTAACAGTAACAAAATTCATTAGAAGGACTTTATTTCCTTATAGTCAAAATTATACTTATGTTACTCTAACAATGCATTTTCTATCAAAACAATACAGTTTTTATTTATAAAAAAGTTGCCTATCCAATTATCTGTATCTCATATAATTTTTGGTAATGAAAAAGTTTCAACATCAGACCCATCATAATTGATATATATATATACTGCATCTTAACTTAACCCTCTACCTTTTTATTACCCAGCTTGTATAAGTCAAGGATATGGATTATATTTGTCGCAATTAAACTATCAAATATCTCTGGCCTAAATTAGGGACGTTTTCCTTGGAAACTGCTGTTCCTGCTACATTCTATATCATAGATACTGTTGGGCGAGACCTATTTTTCAATAAAATACGAAGCAGCATTCTCTCTCATCCCTCCCATATTGACTCCCAGGTGCTGTTTTGAACCAATCTTCAAAAGGCTTACTGAAAAAAAACACGTTATCACACCAAATATATATTTTTTTACTATCCACGCTTGCTGATATTTATGTTCTTGTGTCCGGGCAATAATGCAAAATTTTGACAATTCTAGCTACACTCTTCAAGTAACACTCTCCCAAGCAAAAAATAAAGTCCCAGCCACTTAGCCCACAGGTACATGCATTCTTCTATAACATCCATATAATTGATTGTGATTATCTCAATTACTTACACAAATAAAGATGAAAATTCAGTTCGGAAAATTTCTTTTGGATTTCGGCTTCGGTTTTGTTTACGTCTCGAAGTCGCGGCTAAAACTTAAATTACCTTAAAAGATATGATGATTTGGTATATATTACCAAAAGGTCTTTTGTTGATAATAGAAAAATATTATGATAATTCCATTTATATTCTATGATACCTGATTTATTTTCTATGCATAATGATTTGCATATCATGGACAATTTGACAGAAACCACAAATTACACGATATTACTGGAACAGACATGGAACCTGGAGCAATTGTGGGAAATGATTATCTCGTTCAATATCGAAATATTTCATCTAAACTAAAAAAGTAAGTTTTGATTATGAGATTTCACTATTATCCTTTATTTATGTGAAGTTTTCATGTAGTTGTAAGGCTGTGTCGTTAGGTATTACTGTGTGTAGTAGACATTCATTTGCAATAGACACTCATAGTCCATTAATTGATAGACAGTAATTTAACTATTATGTGATTTATTTGAAATACATTTCACACACCCTCCACATCCACCACATACTCCACATCCTCCACATCCTCTACATTCTCCACATCCTCCACATCCTCCACATCCTCCACATCCTCCACATCCTCCACACTCTACACCCTACAGAGAAAGTTCCAAAAAAGGATATCATGCAAACCCAAACCTAACCTTTCCTACATTCTAATTATCCTCTAGACATGGGGGGCACCCTGTACCCCATTTATTTGTACTTCATTCCAACATATTGAAAATGTGACATTAAGAACTCTGCCTGTGTGAGGGTATTGTGGATTTTGTCTCTGAGCAGTAATATGCAGCGGATATTTTTGTCATTTTGCGGTAAATATTATGCTGCTACAGTAGCTCTACTGTTTATGACTATTTCTTATTCTTTAAAAGTTAGAGGTGTCCATTTTCCTCTTATCTCTGTGTATCACTCTCAATAACTTTAATCCATCGCCAACGGGTAAAAATTTTGGCAAGTTGACGTATGCACGGGCTTGTTGGCGCGCATCGGCAGTTTCCCCTGTTTGCGCCCGGCTCGATCGGTAGTTTGCGAGCGACATTTAGCACCTAAAAGCTTTTATTTTGCTAAAATTTATAAAGATATAAAAATTTTGAAGGTTTACCTTCACTTTAGGTGCCATTGCCTAAAATCTTTACCATACAAATGAAGCTGCTACTACCGGAGAAAAACAACCTCAGTCCGACGAGCCAGTAGCGCGGGAATGGGCATGACATGATGCCCCCGGCGTTTGGTCCACAACAGCCATGGCATGTACGTATGTGTCACCCGGCGGCAATGGGTTAATTGATATATTTATTACATAAATCAGGATTTAGTACATACTAGAAAGCTGCAGTGACCTTGAAAACTTGAGCTTATAATTCATTTGGCTGTGTTCCATCTCTGTTCACATGGAACTTACTGTGACCTCTGATGGAAGGCCTACAATTTGAGGTTCAATCCAGTTGCTACACTGTCCTTCGTCATTCATGGCAAGGAACAGCAAACCAACTTGTATATTCTGGCAAACTAAAACTTAAACCCAGTTCTGGTTTTGATAACAAATCAAACTTCAGTATGCACAGCAAGAGCTGAAACTCGAATGGACATAAGCTGTGAGCAGCAGTATCCATGATCATTTTTTCTTTATTTGTGGCATTACTTTTTGTGTCTTCAGATTATATCTCATACTGATACCTGCAACT
>NC_091549.1:36780346-36830346 GCF_042767895.1 Penaeus vannamei
TTCCTTCGTATAAACAGCTACTTTTACGTCTTTTCTCCCAACCAACCGTTGTGTATCACGAACCCTGTAAGCCGCCAGCAGATAAAGTAATCGTTCTCTGTACACAGGTTGTAACTTTCACTTATCATTTAACAGGATATAGCTTTATCTGTCTAATTATGACTTAGATACAAGAAGGAAGTAACTATCTTCTCGTATGCTTCGTTGGGATCTAAACGAAAGAGAAAGATGCCTTCCCTCTCGCCAGTACGCAAGTATGATTCAGCAGAATTCTCTGGGTATCGGCACAGGCTATTTCTAAATGTCCCTGTTTACACTTTCCAAAATATATTTGATAACGAACAGGCATTTCATGCTATTTCCAGTGGTTTTGTTTGCAATAATAGGATGAACATTTTTAAAAAAGGGCTGTGCTTTGAACTAATCTTATACCTACTGTGGTATGTGTATGTTTTCAGATGCTATCGCTACGTTGCTATTGTTTCTTCTATCTGATAGTAAGAGACAGACAGACTATTGTTGTAGTCGTGTTTAGCTGGAAAACATCACGGCCAGTTGTTAAAACAATGGTGCATATGCATGGGTGTATGTGTGTGAGCACGCACGCACGCTTACCGTCTCCTTTACTCCTCCCTTTCTCTCTCCCTCTTACTTTCTCTTTAACTCTTCCGATCACCCACACGCATACACAAAGTACATGCGTTCAAGCATGCATGCATGCAGGCTAGCTAACTGACAGTCAGGCAGGCAGAAAGGCAGGCAGGCAGGCAGGCAGGCAGGCAGGCAGGCAGGCAGGCAGGCAGGCAGGCAGGCAGGCAGGCAGGCAGGCAGGCAGGCAGGCAGGCAGGCAGGCAGGCAGGCAGGCAGGCAGGCAGGCAGGCAGGCAGGCAGGCAGGCAGGCAGGCAGGCAGGCAGGCAGGCAGGCAGGCAGGCACGCACGCACGCACACCCCACACACACACACACACAAGAAAAAGTCACGATAATTACAAGCATCAAACTTTAGTTTATCAACAGCTGATTAGATGATAAAGCCTTCGCCGTGTGGAGTAATCGAACTCGAAGTATGTCGCATCGATATATAGTGGCATCATTATCTTGGACATGAAAAGTTCACGTCTATTGCCAGGGGACGAAGAGCCCACGAACACTTGTTACCAGGCCGGTCTGTCCTCCCTGAACCGGGCGATGTTCCGTGTGAAGTCGCCACCCAAGGTCAGTCTACAGTGAACGCGCGAACGGACCTTTAAATTCGAGCGTCCAAAAGGCGCTGGGGCGAATGCGCTTAAATTACGTCGAGCGTTCGAAAAGGGTGAATTATGGGATAACCTGCTTTTTATTGGTGGTCTACATTAATGTGGAAATTGTTTCGCGTGAAATTTGTTTATTCTTTGAGAATTCAAGATGGTAAACACTTCAAGGTTTAAAGATGACGCTACTACACAACATTACATAGTTAAGACACTACGGGAGTGGTTAGGATGTTGAGGAAATGGAAAACGTAATAGAAAGTATACTATTACACGAGCAATGATTATTTAAAAGTAGGCGCAAATATCACTCTAATTATCACTGACATATAAATAAGTCATTAAGGTAAACATGTGCAGTATATAAAAGCAAAATCAAGAGAATAGTTTAAAAAATCTACAGCATCAACTCTCCCAGTAAAGGTGGAAATATAACTCATGATTTTTTCCCCGTAGGTCAATCCAATTTAATCATAAGCCCAAGATATTTTTTTATATTAATCACATCAAAATATAGCCAAAAGTCAGGCTCGTTCCTGATAACGGCAGGGGGCCCCTCGGGAGCAGGGGGAGCGAGGCGGTGAGTGTCGGAGCGAAGTCACTCGACTATCATGGCGGACGAGGGAGCGGACGCCGTCTCCAGCGAAGAGTCCTTCCTGGGCTCACTACTCAAAGAAATATTCACCTCCCCACTTAATGTGTTCCTCTTGGGTGTCTGTACCGTCCTCATCTATAAGATATTCCGTTCGTCCGATGGCAGTGGAGGAGGTAAGAGCACGAGAAGGTGGAACGATGACAGCTTCTCCAAAGTGCAAGTCTTGTGTAGTTAGTGTTTATTTATGTTATCTGTTATCTATTTTTCCTCTTCGTCTGCTCCATTATCCACAATTTCTGTAACTCATAACTTAAGTGTAAGCTGAAATAAACCTATATCAATTTTTTGAATGTCTCGAACTAGCTTCGCGGAAGTGTTTTGAAGGAAAATAATACGATTTTGCCCGACAGTGAAAATGCATTTTATTATGCATTTTTGCTTAGGGTTTCTCTCGGGTGTTGGTAGCGCTGAGATTTTGGCTTTTCACATGTTTCTGTTTGTTAGCCTTAGGGATAAAGACTGGCGTTTACAATTATTTTATCCACATTTAACAGCATTTGATGAGAAGACAGTTTTGGTAAACGAAAAGGGTGTTATATAACAAATGGTAGCTCTGTTAATTGAGGAAGTTGCATATTTGGAATTTCATTTGGTATTGATGCTCTCCTATATAAAAATCATTACATATTCATAGATCTGTTCACTTTAAAAGTGCTAAATATGCCACTGTCCTAGATGTCAATGCACTCTTACAGAGGTTATTGGCATCTTGAGTTTAGTGTTTGTATAGTATGAAAAACTGCTTGTGAGTATAAGAGTATATTCTTTAAGGTTTGCTGTTATTTCTTTTTCTTGCATTCATTCCCAGGTATTCTTGTGCCATTCCATGTTTATCCCCTCGAGTATTATTGAATGTTTGTTAGCTTTTGTTTGCATTTGGAAAATCTGTATTGACTTTGGTAAAGTATTGGTTTAGTTTGTGTCCTACATTCATATGGTAAAGGGGAAAATTTGCATCTGTTAGTGCGAATGACGGAAAATGAGAAACTTTTCATCTGAGCTACTACCTTCACAAGTTTATAATAAAGTTGTGCAACATTTAATTCCTTAGTATACTTTTAAAGCAGAATGTAATGGCACTGTAATAATCGAAGAGTAAAGCTAAGCCTACTAATACATGAATTAATCTGCATAGACAGAAAATAATATTAGAAATGGAAAAAAAGATGGCAGCAAATGCCGCACGGACAGCAAAACCATAGTGATTGAGTGGGGAGTCTGGAAGTGAGCTACGAAGGTTTTGTGTTCATACGGCAATGTTGGTGGAATTCCCAGGAATGACTTGAGTAATAGGGCTTAATCTGAGAGGTGCAATCACTTTCATTTATATCATTTGCAACAGAAGATAACAAGATTCAAGCATATTACAGTGTGGATATTTGAAAGAAAGAATAATAATTGCAAGATTAGATGGCTGTGTGAACCAGAAAATTCATCCATTAACTGCAGTCTTAAAATTACCCAGTGGATAGTAATGTGGGTTTGTAGGTGTATTTTATAAACATGAAGGTCAATCTTTACAATAATGATGCACTAAGCTAGTGCTGATTGAAAATGATATTCTTATAAAGGACCAAATGTAATAGTTTTTGGTACAAAACTTAATCTACAGAAATGAATGGTAATGTCACATATCAAAGGAAAGATCAAGGAAGGCGCGGCTCACAGCCAAAGCCCCATTGTGAGAACTTAAATTGTTGAAAAAAGAAAAATGACATGGAGTTGAGAATTTAGTGTCTGATGAATGCACGAGTACTGTAATGAATTACCAATATGAGTTTGAAAAAGTTGAAAATCTCCTTGTACTTTATATACCTGTGTCTAATAGTGATACCATAGGCTCTGATGAGCCCATGACATGGGGTATGTCAGTACCAAGTGCCATTTGCAACTCTGTCCATGCTATCTTTGAATTATTGTATCTTCTCCTTAACCAATAAGAAGACAACTGTAGTAACTGTGTAGAAATCAAGAATTTTCTGGATCACCTAAAATAGTAGAAGCCCCCTTAAACCTTCCTCTTGGGCAGTGCCCAAACGACACGCCCAGTCATGGCAACTTAGATTGATGAATATATTTTTTGATGTGGGGTTGGGGACTTTAATGGTTATGTTTGATAAATGCATACAAAATTTATGGGATTTTGAAAAACTGCAAAAATTCATTCCTTGACAAGTGCTGGAGAGAAAAGCTTTGTTTACATTTTTGAGTGGATTATGAGTCTTTTTTTATGATATGTAATTGCCTTGCAGAAAAAATAGACATTAGTATCCACCATATAGTTTGGTATCAGAGCCCTTTAACTGTCCTGATTGTTTAAAAGATGCAAGGTTTATTTTTAAGATATGGATGCACTAAGCTAGGGTATATTAGAGATATTCTTGTAGAGGCCAAAAAGGTGTAGCCGTCAGAACAAGGAATAATCTAGATGCGAGTGGTAATACCAAAAATGAAGGAAAAAGAATGTGGAAGATACTTACAGCCAAAGTCCACTCTGTACTTCTGAATTTAAGGTCTGCCTTGCCATGTATTGGGCAGTTTGGGCATGCCCTGTATTGGTGATTTAGATTGTTGAATAGAGTTTGTTATATGGAGTTGCTGATTAGGCCATAGCTACTGCACTTGGACTGTCAACAATTTCAAAAAGCAAAATAGATACCAAGCAGTTCGGGAGAAGACAGATGCAAAAAAAAATATATATATCATGCCATTATAACTTTATGGAAAGGTATGTGTCTATCAAATATCAAATTTATGTATAAAGAAACTAATTTTTATTAATTTATATTTTTAAATTTATTTAACAGGAGAAGAGCCACCTGGGTAGGCAATAAATGTTTATAATATTGTGTAAATACCTCGAGGGTCAGGAGGGTAGAGCCTAGGAGTAAGGTGGGGTTTATGGCTAAATCATATTGTTTAAGGACCATGAAGATCAAGGGCAGAGCTCCCTGGCTAGGAAATATACAAATATCACTGAAATCCCTATCTAGGGAATATATGGTAAGAACATGCTTTTTGTTACTGCTCCCATCAGAATTGCTATATATCTGCAGTCCACCAATAATTCTCAGAGTAAAAGGAGGTGTCTTAGTTTTAGAAACCATCACCTAAGTAACTATAGATAATGATCCGTAGAAAGTAAAATATCTGCTTGTATCTCTAAATCTAGTACTAGATCAGTATTTTTTGCCTCAGTAATGGTAAGTAAACCAGTAAGTAGTATGCATATTCTGCCATACATATAGTTCTATTATATGACAGTGACACTTTCACCGTAGACACTATTTGAAATTAGGAAATTGATAGATAAATTGGTGTTATATCAGTAAGTGTAGATAAGATTACTGGACATAGTTAAAGTGAGTCTGATGTCCCATTCGTGTAGAGAATGATTAAATTCGAATTATGGTACAAAAATTAATATGCTTACATTTATCAGAAAATGTATTGCAGAAAATTGGGGAGACTGTCCTCATGCACCTCTCATGACAAAGCTCAGCCCTACCTTACCTCAATGAATGCCTGTCTGTGCAGCAACCTTAATTAATCTGCCTTTATGCTTACAAGTTCTTAGTACATGGCCTTTCATCACTTTTATATACAGTTAAATGTATAGTGATGCATTCTATACTTTAACCCCTTCGATCTAGGAGCCCATGCTCAACATCCTATGCCTGGCTGCTATGACCAATGGAGCAGGTTGAATTTTAGAAAATTGAATATTACAAAAAAAAATGATATATGAGACAGATAACAAAATGTTAAATTTTTTTTCACTGAGAGATAGTTTGGAGTCTTTGCAAGGAAAACAGTCTGGATAAAGCAAATCAAAAGACAAATATGGACATTGGAAAATGGCAATAAAATTAAAAACTGTTTTGTTAAATAACTTTGCAAAGGGGAGGCATAGTCTTGTCACTGCACATGAGAGTCCGTGTTCATTTGTCCTACATGCTGCACACCCGGCAGAGTGGGCATTTACGTAAGCCTAATGCCTGTATTTTAGTCCATGTGATATCCTTAAAGCAACCCGATTCAAGGGGCAAAGATTTTTTTGTAATTCTTTTTTATATGAGGTAATTAACAGCTAAAAAAAAAAGTACAAAAAGGGTGTGAGGGAGGGCATTCACATACCTTCTAAGAAGTGATTTAATATTGTGCCACATCAAACTTTTCCAAGTTTCTTACTACACGGAATCAGAGAAAATCTTAAAATTATAGTCTTGTAGGCAATTAAAAACTATATTCATTGATAGTAAAATTAATCTGCAGAAGCAAAGGAGTAGTAGTAGTAGGAGTAGCAGCAGTAGGAGGAGTAGTAGTAGTAGGAAGGGTAGTAGTAGTAGGAAGGGTAGTAGTAGTAGGAAGGGTAGTAGTAGTAGGAAGGGTAGTAGTAGTAGGAAGGGTAGTAGTAGTAGGAAGGGTAGTAGTAGTAGGAAGGGTAGTAGTAGTAGGAAGGGTAGTAGTAGGAGGAAGGGTAGTAGTAGTAGGAATAGTAGTAGTAGTAGGAATAGTAGTAGTAGGAATAGTAGTAGTAGTAGGAATAGTAGTAGTAGTAGGAATAGTAGTAGTAGTAGGAATAGTAGTAGTAGTAGGAATAGTAGTAGTAGTAGGAATAGTAGTAGTAGTAGGAATAGTAGTAGTAGTAGTAGGAATAGTAGTAGTAGTAGTAGTAGTAGTAGTAGTAGTAGTAGTAGTAGCAGCAGCAGCAGCAGCAGCAGCAGCAGCAGCAGCAGCAGCAGTATTAGGATTAGTAGCAGTATTAGGATTAGTAGCAGTATTAGGATTAGTAGCAGTATTAGGATTAGTAGCAGTATTAGGATTAGTAGCAGTATTAGGATTAGTAGCAGTATTAGGATTAGTAGCAGTATTAGGATTAGTAGCAGTATTAGGATTAGTAGCAGTATTAGGATTAGTAGCAGTATTAGGATTAGTAGCAGTATTAGGATTAGTAGCAGTATTAGGATTAGTAGCAGTATTAGGATTAGTAGCAGTATTAGGATTAGTAGCAGTATTAGGATTAGTAGCAGTATTAGGATTAGTAGCAGTGTTAGGATTAGTAGCAGTGTTAGGATTAGTAGCAGTGTTAGGATTAGTAGCAGTGTTAGGATTAGTAGCAGTATTAGGATTAGTAGCAGTATTAGGATTAGTAGCAGTAGTAGTAGAAGGAGTAGTAGTAGTAGTAGTAGTAGTAGTAGTAGTAGTAGTAGTAGTAGTAGTAGTAGTAGTAGTAGTAGTAGTAGTAGTAGTAGTAGTAGTAGTAGTAGTAGTAGTAGTAGTAGTAGTAGTAGTAGTAGTAGTAGTAGTAGTAGGAGTAGTAGTAGTAGTAGTAGGAGAAGGAGGAGGAGGAGGAGAAGGAGGAGAAGAAGGAGGAGAAGGAGGAGGAGGAGGAGGAGGAGAAGGAGGAGGAGGAGTAATAGTAGTAGTAGTAGTAGTAGTAGTAGTAGTAGTAGTAGTAGTAGTAGTAGTAGTAGTAGTAGTAGTAGTAGTAGTAGTAGTAGTAGTAGTAGGAGGAGGAGGAGGAGGAGGAGTAGTAGTAGTAGTAGGAGTAGTAGTAGTAGTAGTAGTAGTAGTAGTAGTAGTAGTAGTAGTAGGAGGAGGAGTAGTAGTAGTAGTAGTAGTAGTAGTAGTAGTAGTAGTAGGAGTAGTAGTAGTAGTAGTAGTAGTAGTAGTAGTAGTAGTAGTAGTAGTAGTAGTAGGAGGAGTAGTAGTAGTAGTAGGAGGAGTAGTAGTAGTAGTAGTAGTAGTAGGAGTAGTAGTAGTAGTAGTAGGAGGAGTAGTAGTAGTAGGAGGAGGAGTAGTAGTAGGAGGAGGAGGAGTAGTAGTAGTAGTAGTAGTAGTAGTAGGAGGAGGAGTAGTAGTAGTAGGAGGAGTAGTAGTAGTATTAGTAGGAGGAGGAGGAGTAGTAGTAGAAGTAGTAGTAGTAGTAGTAGTAGTAGTAGGAGTAGGAGTAGTAGTAGTAGTAGTAGGAGGAGGAGGAGGAGGAGGAGGAGGAGGAGGAGGAGGACAAGGAGGAGGAAGAAGAGGAGGAGGTAGAGTAGTAGTAGTAGTAGTAGTAGTAGTAGTAGTAGTAGTAGTAGTAGTAGTAGGAGGAGTAGTAGTAGGAGGAGTAGTAGTAGGAGGAGTAGTAGTAGGAGGAGTAGTAGTAGGAGGAGTAGTAGTAGGAGGAGTAGTAGTAGGAGGAGTAGTAGTAGGAGGAGGAGTAGTAGTAGGAGGAGTAGTAGGAGGAGGAGTAGTAGGAGGAGGAGTAGTAGTAGGAGGAGGAGTAGTAGTAGGAGGAGGAGGAGTAGTAGGAGGAGGAGGAGGAGTAGTAGGAGGAGGAGTAGTAGGAGGAGGAGTAGTAGGAGGAGTAGTAGTAGTAGGAGGAGGAGGAGGAGTGGTTTTGGTTCATATTGCAGTCTGAAGTAGTGTATACATTTAGCAAGTTAATATTTAAGAATATTTTAAATTCATACTATAATCTATTTGGAAAATTGTTGTCTCTAGTGGCATTGATTAGCTGAAGGTTAGCAGAGTTTTATGTAATTTTTACCCAAGGTGTGTCTTATCCCTTCTTAGATGCTATTAGATTCAGGAATTTTTAAAATGATACATTACCATTACAACTTAAAAATTTTGGTGCTTGAAAAATAATGATAAGTATTATTGTTATTGTTATTGCAATTATGATAATAATTATGATAGTAATTGTGATAGGAATTATGATAATGATTATAATTATAATTATAATAATAGTAGTAATTATTACTGTTGTTGTTGTTGTTGCTGTTATTATAATTATTATTATGATTATAATAATTATAATTATAATTATAATTATAATTATTATTTACCGCTAAGGAAGTTATGTTGTTTTGTTTGTTGGTGTGTACTTGAGAAAGAGGTAATTTTAATGTAATTCTTTAAGTGTAAATGCTTTTATTGCATGAGTGACCTTATTACCTTGGCGAAGGTATGTGCTCTCTGAGTGCTTCTAGTCTTTTTTTTTTCTATATTAGAGTATATTTTTTGTGTGTACATATATCTATACATATATACCTATAGATATAGCTATATATATATACACACACACACATACATGTATGTATATAAATAAATGTATGTATATATATACATGTATGTATATAAATACATGTATGTATATATATATATACATGTATGTGTATATATATATATATATATATATATATATATATATATATATATATATATTAAATATATAATGTATATATATACATGTATGTATATATATACACATGTATGTATATATATACACATGTATGTATATATATATACATGTATCTATATGTATATATGTATATGTATGTATATGTATATATATATTTATATATATATATATATATATATATACATACATGTATATATATATACATACATGTATATATATATACATACATGTATATATATATTACAAGTAATTGGCTTGTGCTTATCCTTTTTCCATATTCTTTATCATGATTTTTCCCATTATGAAAGTTTGGATTGCCATGATTACCCTCAGGCTGCTAGGCTGGAGTAGTGGAGAAGTATTTCAGATAAGAATGATTGCCTTATATAGAATTACTGCTTTTTTTGGTTTAAATTAGAATTGCAAGTTTTTCGAAAATTATAGATTATATAATTGCAGCAGCTCCGTCAACCTTCAATCTTTGCTGATACATTTTTGTTTTGCCGGATGTGAACTTAATTAGAAATGAGCTATCACTAAGGAAAAACCTGTAACATTCATTTTCTTTGTAAACAGTATCCAATAAAAACTGTACCTGAATTAACAAACCTTCCATAAGTATGGATAGTTTCAAGTTATATATTGTACAGGGCTTCAAGTGTGAAGTCCTGGTTGCATGGATTTGTGGACTGATATACAGTTGTGAGTTTCTCTATACTTTGCAGATTATTCTTAATGCAATTGGAGTAGGTTATTAACTATTGAATGATGTACAGCTTTGATGGTGTTTCAGGCATCAATATTTAGCAAATTAAAAATGGTTATGAAAGACCTGATGAGAAGCACATAATTGTGAGTCCAGATATTGTTAAAGAAACATTAAATTCTGATGAAACTGGAATCTAAGAAAATATAATCATAATTGTGGATTTTAGTTCATCAAATTATTTATATATTTATTTAATGTTACAAATATAATGATATATTACAATACTATAATACAAGCCTATACAATGTAGAACAGACTGGGGATTGTGATCGTGTTTAAAGGTGCATGACTAGGGTCACCTGAAAAAAGTTTGGAAGCCAGTGCTCTAATCCTATTGCATGGCTCAGTATGGTGTGAGGAAATCTTGTCGTGAGTGTCTACATAACTATCAGATCTTATCTGTGATATATAACCCCGCAATCAAATATAAACCCACAGTTAACTGACCTGTACAGTGTACTGATATGAAATGAGTTGCTTGTATTTTTCTTACAATAACTAAGATTGATTATTAATAATGTGATTTGAAATGAATAAAATATACTTGTATTGATTAGGGCTTTGTAGTGTTTTTTGGTATTCTGGTCATTATTTAGATTTTTTATTCACTCTTGATTTTTATCTTGTCTCCTTTATGCATGTTATCATCATTGTTTTTGTTGTCATCATTATTGTTATCATTATTACCACTTTTTCCAATTATTTTCTCTCGTCCTCTCCTCCTCCTCCTCCTCCTCCTCCTCCTCCTCCTCCTCCTCCTCCTCCTCCTCCTCCTCCTCCTCCATCTCCTCTTCTTCCCTCCTCCTCCTCTTCTTCCCTCCTCTTCCTCTTCTTCCCTCCTTCCTCCTCCTCCTCCTCTTCCCTCCTCCTCTTCTTCCCTCCTTCCTCCTCCTCCTCCTCCTCCTCCTCCTCCTCCTCTCCTGCTCCCTTCTCTCTTCCTCTCCTCCCCTCCTCTATTCTCCTTCCCTTCTCTATTCTCCTTCCCTTCTCTATTCTCCTTCCCTTCTCTATTCTCCTTCCCTTCTCTATTCTCCTTCCCTTCTCTATTCTCCTCCCCTTCTCTTCTCTAATTCTTTTCTGCCCTTCTCTCTTCCTCTCCTCCCCTTCTCTCTTCCTCTCCTCCCCTTCTCTCTTCCTCTCCTCCCCTTCTCTCTTTCTCTCTTCCCCTCTCTTCCTCTCCTCCCCTTCTCTCTTCCTCTCCTCCCCTTCTCTTTTCCTCTCCTCAACTCCTCTCTTCCTCTCCTCCCCTTCTCTCTTCCTCTCCTCCCCTTCTCTCTTCCTCTCCTCCCCTTCTCTCTTTCTCCCCATCTCTCTTACTCCCCTTCTCTTTTCCTCCTCCTCCTTCCTCTCTTCCTCCTCCCCCTCCCCCCTCCCCCTCCCCTTCTCTTTTCCTCCTCCTCCTTCCTCTCTTCCTCCCCCCCTCCCCCCTCCCCCTCTTCTTCTTCCTCCTCCTCCTCCTCCTCTTCCTTCTACTCCTTCTCCCCCTCCTCCCCCTCTTCCTCCTCTTCCTTTCCCTCTTCCTCCTCCTCACCCTCTTATTCCTCCCCACCTCCTCCTCCTCCTCACCCTCTTATTCCTCCCCACCTCCTCCTCCTCCCTGTCCTCCCCTTCCCCTCCTCCTCCTCCTCCTCCCTGTCCTCCCCTTCCCCTCCTCCTCCTCCTCCTCTTCCCACTCCTCCTCCTCCTCCTCTTCCCACTCCTCCTCCTCCTCCTCCTCCTCCTCCTCTTCTCCTCCCCTCCTCCTCCTCCTCCTCCTCCTCCTCCTCCTCTTTTCCTCCACCTCCTTTCCTCCTCTCCTTGTCTTTCCTTTCCTTTCCTCTCATCCCCTCCCCCCCCTCTCCTCTCCTCCTCTTCTCCTCACCTTTTCTCTTCCTCCCCCTCCCTCCTCCTCCTCGTCCTCCTCCTCCCCCTCTTCTTCCTCCTCCCCCTCTTCTTCCTCCTCCCCCTCTTCCTTTCCCTCTTCCTCCTCCTCCTCACCCTTTTATTCCTCCCCACCTCCTCCTCCTCCTCCCTGTCCTCCCCTTCCCCTCTTCCTCCTCCTCCTCCACTTCCTTCTCCTCCTCCACCTCCTTCTCCTCCTCCTCCTCCTCCTCCTCCTCCTCCTCCTCCTCCTCCTCTTCCTCTTCCTCTACATCCTCCTCCTCCTCTACATCCTCCTCCTTCTCCTTCTCCTCCTCCTCTACCTCCTCCTTCTCCTCCTCCTCTACATCCTCTTTCTCCTCCTCCTCTACCTCTACATCTTCCTCCTCTTCCTCTTCCCCCTTCTCTCTCCTCCTTCTCCTCCTCCTCCTCCTCCTCCTCCTCCTTCTCCTCCTCCTCCTCCTCCTCTTCCTTTTCCTCTCCTACCTCCTTTTCCTCCTTTTCCTCTTCCACCTCTTTTTCCTCCTTTTCCTCCTTTTCCTCTTCCACCTCCTCGTTTTCCTCCTCTCCATCTCTCTTCTCCCTCCTCCTCCTCCGTCTCCCACCTTCGCCTTCTCCCTTCTCTCCTCCCCCCCTCTCCCCCCTCCCCCCCTCTCCTCCTCTTCTCCTCTTCTCCCCCCTCTCCCCGTCTCTCCTCCTCCTCCTCCTCCTATTCCTCCTCTGTCTCTTCCTCCATCTCTTCCTCTATTTCTTATCATTTTGTATTAGACGTCTTTCGTAGTGTTTTGGTGTATTATCTATGTAATGAAAAGAACTGTACCAGTACTAACCCAATGGTGGCAGATAATCAGAGTCTGTTGTTGTTTTCTTTAGTGAATTTTACTTGCTCATAGATGGCTCCATAAGTGCCCAAACACCAAGGAACCAATGATGATTTCTCCTTTGATTGAGTTTTTGGAAAATGTATTATTATAACATAAATATAAAGTTATTAACAATAATAACAGTAATGAAAAATATAGGACTATTCTTTTCAAAAATCAAGGAAATGGTCAAAGAGAGAGGATCTGGTACTACTAGTAATTGACCTTTTGGTGATTAAGCTTTTGCAGAGGCGTCTTTGTGTAAAGATAATCAGTAAACAAAGACATAGTGAACATAGTATGTATGCTTACCATTCTGCCCATAATAGGTTAATCTATTGGCCTGCATGTGGACCAAAATCCAGGCAATAGGATTTCTTGTGTGACAGCTTTTCCATTTGTATAGTTTGACTCCTTACCTGCCCTTTGCAATGTAATTTTTTTATGCCTAAGTATTTTTTGTTTATTTGGCTTTGTCATTTGTTATCAAGAATTTAATAGACTGCAATAACAGTGAGTGAGTTTGCATTATTTATCTTTTTTTTCACATTATTTAATTTTCTGTAAAACACCTAGTCCTGTTGAGACTGACAGGAATAGGATCCTGAACTTAGAAATAGTATCCTCCCTGGAGCTAATGCTTTTTCAAGCACAGCTCACAGCAGGCACATTCTATCTTTGTTTACTAGTAGAAATAGTGAGAGGCCCTTCCTAAATCCCACTGAGTCTAATCTTCCTCCAAGATTGTTCTGCACACATGACAAGTCATTTTTGTTACCTTGGCTGTCAGCCAAATTTTCTATGAAGCCACATTCATGTCACCATGGCCTATAGTCAAAAGTTTTCATTATGTGACAATCACGTCTCCCAGCACTCGGCCAAAGTTTTTCATTTGTTGATGGTCACATCACTCAAATCCGATGGGTTGATAGCATTAGAAATGCTGTCTGTATGTAAAAAAATTCATTTAAAAGTGCAGCGAACAGGTCAAGGAACTGTTGTAAATTTTTGCTCTTACATCATCATATTATCTGCCTGTAGTTTGTTATTAACCCAATAACGACGGGTGTCCCATATATGACACCCGAAAAAATAAACATTGCAGGGCATCCCTCCAGTCTGATGCTGTATCAGGGCTCACGCTCTGATACAGCAGCGGGACGCAGCCGCGACAGACTCTGGGGAAGCTCCGCCCACCGAATTTGTAGCCGCCCAGAATCTTTTATTTTTGGCTTTAAAATATACCGGCGTTAATGGCTTAACAGTCAGTTGGTTATACTCAAACATAATGCTGATAAAGCTAATACTTTTATTGGAGAAAATTGAAATAAATTCTGATTTTTTATATATTTTGTTGTCCATGAAACTGCTATAAAGAATATTAAATATGAAATCTTCCCTTAATATTCTCTGAATTCTAAATGTAATTACAGTCTTGTAAAAGTGTCAGGATACCTTCAGTACTTTCATAATCTCTTTAACATGACACAGATGTACATACAGAGGCCCTTCCTTACCCTTTCTCTCAGAAAGTTTATATATATTATGTAGTATGCTAATGTAGTAGAACTTCTGTAACTGGTCAGTATCAGTGTGCCATTTTCATTGCAAAGGTAAATAAAAATAAAAACATAAACATAAAAATAACAAATATGTTTGTAGCAGGAAGTCTGTTTACCCCATTGATGTATCTAATGTAATGAAAATAAAAATTGTATATATCTCATTTAAAGTGTAAGATATTTCTGTTCCAGTTGAACTTTAAAGAAAGAAAGTAGAAGGCAAAAAAACAAAAAAGGAAAAAAAGATGGAAAGAAGAAAATGAATTACATTATTATTAACTGGTAGTCTTATAATAGTGAAAAGTTAAACTAAAATAGTATCACAAAGTATAAAAGTCATGTTCATGGAATGATGCAGTACCTAATTTTATATTGGCTAATTAAATTTAACTAATCCATGTTCAGTATGGAGGTATATATATGCATGAGGCCCATTTTCTCTTTTCCCTCCTCTCTTTGCCTTCTTACTCCCCTCGCAGTGTTCTCTATTTCTTTCTCTTGGTCTTCCTTGTCATCCTATTTCTTGTGTTCTTTTCCTCTCCCCTCTCCCCATTCTCTCTTTCCCTCCTCTCCTACCCATTCCTTACCTTTAATATCCATACCCTCTGCTATCTCCTCATCATTCAATTCTACCTCCTTGTTTAGTTTTTAACCCATTAACGCCTGTATATTTTAAAGCCAAAGATAATATTTTCCGGTCGGCTACAAAATCAAAAGCCCAGAATCTGCCTGCACACCGGCTGTGGCTTGCAGCGTATTCGGAGTGCGAGCTCCCGATCCAATGTCACACTGGCGGGACGCCCGGCAATGTTTAACTTTCTGTTTCTCAAATATGGAACACCAGTTGTAAATGGGTTAAATATAAATATTTTTAATTTCTTGCATATCAGTTTGACAATATCTTGTATGCCTAGTAGCCCTGAAAGCCTGCCTTTCTCCTTCCACAGCAACAGGTCCAGTGGAACCTCCCGTGCCCAAGATGAAACGACAGGACATGACCTTGGAGCAGTTAAAGCAGTATGATGGCATGGGGGAGCATGGGCGTGTGTGTGTGGCAGTCAATGGCAAGATCTTTGACGTCACCCGAGGCACCAAGTTCTATGGCCCAGGTCAAGTGGCGTGTGGCAGCGGTGGTTGAATAGATTGTGTGGTGGTACAAGTAGGCTTCCAGAAAGGTTGTAATTAAAGAAAAAAATTAATAGATTCACTTTTTTTTTCATTTATAATCTGACTGCTTTTTGTCTTCAGGGTAAATCAGTATAAGTGTATTTTGTTGGAGAGCTTTTTAAAGACTTTATTTATTTATTTATTTTTTCATCTCTGCATTCTTCTGCCCACATTTTTTTTCTCCTTCTCCCTTTCCATCAATTGATTTCCTCACTGTTTCTCACGTTGAGTCCCTTTCTGCCTATTCCTCCATGCTTCCCAGTGGTCAGTAGGTCTTTGAATATTTTGAGGCTAGGTCAGCTCCCACATAGTTTTTAAGATAGTGGTAGACTGATTTAGTATTTGTTGTTTAGGAACTAATTTTTTAAAAGCTTTCCTCAATAAAATGTTGCAAAAGAATACTTAATCATGTAATTACTGTTCTTTTTTTTCTCATTAAGAAAAATTACATGAATGTTAATTTGATGTTGAGTATGAATGACAAGCCAAACCTCTGCCAGTTTTATAACAAGTTCCTCTTGTGGCTTTTAAATCAATGTGTGATGATAACTGTATAAATATATTAGTGGCATAGTGTTTAATTGATGTACTTGTTAGCCATGTAATTGATATAAAAAAATATTTTCATAGCTTATGAGATAAAGTAATTAGATGTTGATATCCATCTCTCCATGTCTCAGTTTATTCAACTAATGCGCAATACAAAATACATCAGAGGGAAATAGTTTTGTCACTGTAAAGATACATATTTTGGATATTGTACACTGGTCATACTATGTATAAAAAAGAATGGTAATTGAATCCTCTACTTTTTTTTTTTAAGGAAAAAGAAATGTTAATAATTACTTGCATGACGAAAAAAGTTATTTTCTTAGAGTAACCATACATTACATTTTTTTGGTTATTGGTATAAGTTTAGTAGTTGAGAAGAGTTTGAAGGATTAAAAACAATTTTGTTTCTGCGTGTTATGTTATATATTCATCATTATACTGCATTACATTACTTTCTTTTTTAAGCTCTTCTCTATTGCTCTTTTATTCTGAAGGCATTTATTAAAATATGAATTAAAAATTTGCAGGTGGGCCATATTCTGCCTTTGCTGGCCGTGATGCGACAAGAGCTCTGGCAACCTTCAGTGTAAAGGATGTAAAGGAAGAGTACGATGACCTCAGTGACCTCTCCTCTATGCAGATGGATTCTGTCAGGGAATGGGAGATGCAGTTCACAGGTGAGATGTAGAATTGGGGGCAAATTTAAAGTGTAATTTTTTTCAGGGTTTCAAATTCGTATGTCTTTGCAATTTATGTCTCTCTCTTGTTGTTGTTGTCTTCATTGTCTTCTTACCTTTCTGTTTTTTGTCTTTTTGTTCTCGTTTACTTCATCCTTGTTGATTATTTTTCTTTTACCCACATATCTTGTGCTCGTTTTCTTGCCATTAGTAATTTAAGTACTAATTGTTTTTGTTATCAATTTTCAGAAAAGTACGATTATATTGGTAAATTTTTGAAACCAGGAGAACAGCCCACAGAGTACTCAGATGATGAGGAAACAAAGGACACCAAAGCGAAGACGGATGATTAGATTTAGTTGAGGTGATTGCGCATTGCTGTATAGGTTAAGGCCTCTCGGTTCCACCAGACTCCAAAGCCCTTGAGCATGGTCTTAAGATTGGAATGTGAATGTGAAAAAAAAAGAGGATATCCTCTCAATTAATTACCAATGATACAGTGTGATGAAAAAAGCCTACATTAGGTTGGGGTAAGAGGTTTAAACTACATGTAAGACTACCGCTTTATATTTTTTCTCATAAGGGGCTAATTAATCCCAAATATGTTCTCAATAAAGATTGTCTACTTTGAACAATTTAAGATATGTGGTGACTTTGGTTAGTCTGGGTGAGCCATGAAAGTTTGAGTAGGAGGAGCAGGAGGTGACAAGATCAGTCATTATCAGGCTTATTGGGGTATTTCATAAGGTATAATCTTGCAGTTAAAATGGAAAACAGTCTCTTACAAAGGAGAGAGAAGGCTGATAGATATGCAGCTTTGTAGACCAATGCAAGCAACATGTATGTGTATACATATTAATATAATTATAGAAGTCATTATTGAAGGATTGGATCCCATTGAAACACAGCACCTACCAAACTTATCCTATTGTGTGATATATTTGTATAGATGGTTGAAATGTTGTTTTGTGTGGAATAAATGAATCTTAGTAGTTTTGAAAATTGTTTTATGAGAATGATTGGATATAGTTTATGAATGAGCAGCCCAAAGATGATGAGTTGGGAAGAGTGCAAGTGCAAGGAATTCATCCTCAAATCAAACTTTCAGCCTTATAGAATACTGCAGAGGACTCATAATTGCTGGTCTGACTCAGAGTTATTTTGATACCTAACCTCTTGCCAGCATGGCATGATCCCCATCTTTTTCTAATCTGCCATGATTTATATTGTACTGTGGATACTCAGTGTGTGGATCCTTTATTCAGTCAATGTTTTAACATGTAAATATAGTGTATTCACCGTTGCCAAGTCCTGAAAAGACGTCCTCCAAATCTGCCTGCCTATCACGTTTAGGAAGGGTAAATGACTTAGATATTGGAATGAGAATGCAAGGGGATTATCTATTTTTTCTAGAAGTTTAGAGAGATAATGTTTACATGATTACTCTGAACTTATTGGTAGAGTGTTTTCAGTACACTTTTCTAACAAGTCTTTAGATGACATGTAGGTTCTGGCACAAACAAGTGAAAAATGTATCTTGAGAGACAACATGATCGTTATGCTGCCTTGTTATTTGTTCTTCATCCTTAAGCAAGTGAGGTATTTAGGTAGTGTCAATCATTGCAAAGAGTTTGTTTTGAGAAAATGAAGGCATAAACACGAGGCTTAGTTGACTGGGGACTGTTCATCATTCAGAAATTTGTACAAAAAATAAAAAAAAGTTATGACTAGCTCTCTTAAATAAATTCCTTGGCAACTAAAAGAAAAGAGGTGTTTTTAATAAGAATAAGATGATTGGGCATATAGATTTATATGCTTTGTTACCTCCAGCCAGTAGAGGTAAATAAGATTATGCTAACAGCTTCTATGTTCAACTGGATTATATTTTGGTGTTGTAGTTGATTCACCCTTATAAACGTATGAAGAAATGTTCATTTTAAAGCTTACAAGTTTTCATTTCTCATAAAAACTGATAAACAGAAAGTTGAATGAGTGCTTCTCCCATGGCTTGATGGTTGCAACACTAGGTGTCATATGATCAAAGCTTTCCTTCTTTTCACACATCAATGTTTTGATAAATGGCAGTTGTGAAAGGAAGAGGAAGGAAGCTTCCACTAATGGCTTAAAAGCCTGATAAGTGAGTGTATTCTGAGCAGAGGGAACTCCCAAGGCAGCTGTTGCAGTGCTGGTGGTGTAAGGTCCCTGGGGGATGTGATCTTCATTGATGATCTAGATTTATCTTTATAAGGTATACTACTTTTGTTATGTTCACTTATTTTTATCTTTCATTTCCTTTTTTTATTTAAAATTTTTGCTTCCTATAGGGAGAATATGTATTATGGAAATCAGAGTTTCATGAGCTGGAAATTCCTGTAATTGTGTGTGCATACCAGTTTTGGCTAGCTATATCCAGCAATCTGTTCATTTGGCATTCCTGAAAGTTGCTCTTCAGGCTTTGCGTGAAGGAGTTGATTTAACTTTGTGATATTTAGAGAAGCAGAATTTGTATTTATATTTTTTACACATTGTCAATGTAGTTTGATAATATCCACATGGAACAAATGTTAAAAAAGGAAAAAAAAGTCTGTGTAATAAAGGAAAACTTCTCCAATAGATGAGTTTTCATTTATGTACAGTTGAGTGTTAAATATTGTTCTAAATGAAATCAATAAATTTACCCAATAACACTTTGTCTTCAAAATTGTGTCCTGAAATTGTGGAATCCACAAAAATAATATTCAATACAGTATCCTGTTTTTCACTGTGTTTGAGATGCATCCTTTTTCCCATTGGTAAATGTTATTATTAGATATGCAATATTCTGGGTATATGTAATAAAGAAAGGGCATGAAAACCTGCAGAGTAAAAAAAGGAAAAACAAAAATAACAATAACTAAATATATTCAATGTATCCATTGCTTCATGTGCTTGCCTGTGAATAAATGCATAGAAGTACACGAGTTTTAGAAGAAGAAGAAGAAGAAAAAAAAAAATGAAATCCCTGGACTACTATCACAGCAAAACAGGTTATATTAATGTATAAATTTCCAGAGTTGGACAAGCAGTACTGTAAATTGTGAAATATTACAGTCAATCTATCACATAAAGGAAAGTAATGGACTATAATATATAATTAATTGCAAAATTACCCCTAAAACCATATCCCCCGTCCCTTGCCTGTTTTTGTGGTGAGGGGCCTAGGAGGCAAGGACTGGGACTCAATGCTGGGAATCTCCCCTACTTTGGGCCTGAGCCCTCGACACGTCTGATTTTGCATGGTCTTTTTCCCCTTCTGCTTTTTCGTTTCTGTCCCTTCTTCAACCCCTTCTACTATCCACTTCCTAAGGTATGAGACCCGTGATGAAAGGATGAAAGGCTGACTTTGTGCCAGTCCTGAACGGCCTGAGGGAGCCATGAGCATGGTATTCCCCGGTTTTAGTTGTGTAGCCCTTACCCCTCAAGGGGACCCTGAGGGGTGGACTGTTTCTTTCCCCAACATAGTCTAGCCTTAACATGGACAATAAAGATGTTAAACCCTTGTTACGGGCAATGAGGCTTGCCCCTTCATCAAACAGCCGCACCAACTCACTCTCCCGGTTCCCTGACCCCAGGCTCTCCTTTGTCCACGACTCTGAACACTGCAACTTATTCCAACCTACTCCTCAATGCCTACTAGTACATTATCCACCCATCAAGACTCACTCTCCAGGAGACATTCCAACTCTCCCAACATTCTCAACTTTATCACCTCTACCCCCAAATGGGACCGATTTTTCGTGATCCCCCCACAGCTTGTACTGACAACACTCTTCTCTTTCACCAGTGTTTCAATAATAAGTTGGCAAAGTCTCATTCCGTAGCCAACGCGATCGTTTCCATCTCGTTACAGTTATATCCTAAACCCAAGCTATAGCATTATCGATTCTTTAACTGATCTCTTTGGCAACCCCATTCCTGCAGAACCTCATCCAACCCTCAATAATGTACCGGAATTGTCTCTATCTCCCCAGCAAACTGTCCTATCTCTAACGAAAATGAGTAAGATTGTGGAGTTTTACTCGCCTGCCTCACGGACTATGATGTAATATCAGTACAGTGTTACTCCATTCCTCCAAGATGTCATCGTAAGAACCCCAACAACGTTGCCAAAATTACTTTCAGGAGACATGACCTTCCCTTTAATGTTTACGTTTGCGGATAATCCTTCCCTGTCCGACCATATCAACCTCTTCCCTGTCAATGTCAAAACTGTTGGCGTTTAGGACATCCAGCCAAACACTGCCGTTCCACCCCCCCCAATCCCTTGCCCGTTGTTGTTGTAGGGGGGCTTAGGAGACGAAGACTGGGACCCAATGCAGGGACCTCCCCTGTCTAGGGTCTCAGCCCTCGACTCAACTAATTTTGCATGGTCTTTTCCCCCCTGCTTTTGTTTCAGTCTCTTCTCCAACCCCTTCTAGTATCTACTTCCTAAGGTGTAAGAGCCGTGCTGAAAGGATGAAAGGCTGACATTGTGCCACTTCTGAACGGCCTGCGGGAACTATGGGCACGGTACTCCCGATTTAATTGTCTAGCCCTTGCCTTCAAGTGCATGAGGGTGGACCGTTTATGCCGTTTTATATAATCAAGGTTCCCCATGACCAGTAATGAAGACGTAATCCCCTTATTAGAGGCAATGAGGCTTGCCCCTTCATCAAATAGCCCCACCCCAGGCTCTCCTTTGACCACGACTCCGAACACTGAAACTAATACCCACTCCTCAATGCCTACTAGTGCATTACCCACCCTAGCAGAGAATCAATCTCCAGAAGACATTCCTACCCACCTAACTTCCTCAAATTCATCAACTCTACCCCCGCAACCTTCATCAAGCACCCGATTCTCCCTTATTACTACCTTACAGTCTTATTTTCCATCATTTCGTAATACTCCCTCTTCCACACGTCCCCGACCATCCACCACCACCAACCCTACAGATATCTTAAATACTCTGTTAAGCCCAGCTAAATGGGACCGATTTTTCGTGATCCCTCCTACAGCTCCTTACTCAGGCAAGACTTCTCTTTCAACAATGCTGCCAAAAACAAGAAGGCAGAGTCCCTTTCTATACCTGACGCGATCGCTCCTGTCTTGTAACAGTTAGATCAGAAACTGAATCTATAGCACTATCAAATTTAACTGATCATTCTGGCAACCCCATTCCTGCAGAACCTCGCCCAACCCTTAATACTTGTACCGGAACTGTCTCTCTCTGCCCAGCAAACTGCCCAGTCGATACCAAAGATTGGTCAGACTGTGGAGAAGACTTATTAAGATGCCTCAAAGACCAAGATGTAAAATCAGTGCATTGCTACACTATTCCTCCTAAAGGTCAACGAAAGAATCCGACCAACATTGCCAAAATTACCTTCCGTACACATGACCTTCCTTTACGTATCTACATCGGTGGACAATCCCTCCCCGTCAATGTCAAAACTGTTGGCGCTTTGGACATCCTGCCAAACATTGCCGTTCCACAGACCGATGCCCCATATGTGCCCAACCTGGTCATAACCGATCAAACTGCTCAGCACAAACACGAACATGTGCTAACTGCGGCGGCCCCCATAATGTATTTTATAGAGGCTGTCCCACTTACAAGTTTGAATCTGAGGTAGCAACTCTCAGATACAAAAATGGTCTCACTTTACGTGAAGCCAGACAAGAAGCACGTCGACAAGGTTTCTCTCATACTCCATACTCTAGTAACATCGTTCGCTCAGCCCCCCCCTCCACCCCAAGATGTCCCAATTTCCACTTCTACATTCTACCTCCCTCAGACCAATTCCTTTGCCACTCTAAACCCAGACACCCCAATCTCAACCACAGCTCCAGTCTCAACTACAGCCCCAACCACTTCTACATTCTACCCCCCCTCAGACCAATTCTTTTACCACTCTAAACCCAGACACCCCGATCTCAACTACAGCCACAACACCACCCCTCTCCCTCCCCGCACTACCCGCAGTAGACAACTAAACGTTCTAACCCTTCTTCCCCTACAGCACAATCATCTCCACCTACCTTCACCTTTATTCCTAAGACACCAGTCTCCTCTTCCCCCCCCTCATAAGAAAACCTTATCCCACAAAACTCCCCAACCAACTCCACTACAGAAACAATTACCTTCCCACCAAACTCTCCAACCAATTCCACTGCTGAAACAATGGATGACATCCAAAGCTATATGCTTGAGACACAAGATCCCATAACTCATGCTCCTTCCACACTTGAGGTGGTTGCCGATATTCATACCCCTCCTACTAATATTCCTCCTACTCCCTCTCAACACAACCTAACCCCCTCAATCCCGCCCACAACGGATATCCATCTTCCCAATACCCATCCTTCTGACATCCACCCCCCTCGAACACCCCCTCCTCCTACTCCCTCTCAACACAACCTTCGAGATGCCTGTCGAAGTAGCTAATGAACTGGGCAACTATTTCAGCCAGATCAGTAGTGGCTCTCACCTTTCCCCACACTTTTCTTCCATTAAAGCCATCAAGGAACGCATCCCTATTACCTTCACCCTATCCTCTGATGAGTCCCATAATGCTCCTTTTTCTTCTTCTGAACTCAACGCTGCATTACAGTTGTGCCGCAACACTCATGAAGGCCCTGATGGTATTCACTATCGTATGCCCCGACACCTCCCATCTCCCTCTCTATCTTTCCTTTTAACTATTTTCAACCACATATGGACGTCAGGAAATTTTCCTTCTCATTAGCGAGATGCTCTTATCCTACCTTTCTTAAAACCTAATAAATCGGGTACTCTACCCCAAGATTACCGCCCCATAGCTCTAACTAGCTGCTTGTGCAAACTTCTAGAACGAATGGTTAACTTCCGCTTAATGTGGTACCTTGAATCTCATAATCTCCTTTCCCCTTCCCAGTTTGGTTTTCGACGTGCCCGAAGTACAGCAGACCTACTTGCCCATTTCAAGACATATATTACATCGGCATTTGCACCCCACGAATCCGTATTAGCCATATTCTTTGATCTAGAGAAAGCATATGATACCACATGGCGATATCATATCCTCCAACAATTGTCCTCCTTAGGTTTACGTGGAAACGGGCGTTTTCATTAAATCCTTCCTTTCTAAACGTACTTTCCATGCAAAATTGCCTCTTCCACGTCATCATCCTTTCCTCAATTCGAAGGCGTCCCACAAGGAAGTGTGCTTAGTACCACTTTATTCCTTCTTGCTGTAAATGACATCGTCTCAGTCCTACCACCAGGAGCCCGGGCATCACTATATGTTGATGACTTAACCATCTATGCATCTGGCACATCAATACCAGATCTCTGTCAATTCCTTCAGTCTGCAATAACATCAGTAACCTCTTGGGCCACCAACTATGGCTTTCGCTTCTCTACATCCAAATCTTTCCCCATCCTTTTCTCTCGCTCACGTACGGTCCCCAAACCCCCACTCTTCTTATATAACGCTCCACTCCAATACCGTTCTTCTGGCAAATTCCTAGACGTTATATTTGATTCCAAATTGTCCTGGCGAGACCATATCTTGTAAATCAAAGAAAAAGCTCAACGCCACCTCTGAATCTTACAAACTCTTTCACACATCTCCTGGGGCTCAGATCGCAAAACTCTCCTCCATCTTCATGTTACCTTGATTCTCTCCACTCTAGATTATGGATGCCATATCTACTCCTTTGCCTCAACCTCTCTTCTTGCTCACCTTGATGCAATCCACCACAACGGTCTTCGCTTAGCCCTAGGCGCCTTATGCTCCTCACCAATTGAGAGCCTGTATACTGAATCTGGCATGCCGTCCCTCTCTCGACGTCGAGCCCTTCTCTCTCTCCGATGCTATGCTCGATTTCACCAATTTTCCCTTACCAAAATAACTATTCCACAATCCTTGCTTCATACCTTTACCTCTTCTCCACGTTTACCAACCCCTCTCCTCGTACGCATGGATACCCTCCTCTCCCATTCCCCCTTTCCTCACCTCCGACCTCTCCCACTTTCTGTCCATTCCATTCCTCCATGGCTTATACCTAACCCCTGTATTTGTTCCTCAGTTTTCCCTGACCCACCAAAATCAGATATTCCCCCCTCTATCCTTCTCACTCATTTCCTTGGCCATGTCTCCATTCATTCCTCTAGCATTCATATTTACACTGACGGTTCCAAATCCATCTCAGGAGCTGGATTCGCAGTAACATTCCCAAATTGCACTTTCAAATACACCCTCCCTCCTGAATCTAGTGTCCTTACTACAGAACTATATGCACTCCTTTTTGCCTTAAGACGCATACTCATCCCCCTCTTCCTCTTTTACTATTTTTACTGACTCCCGTAACTCTTTCACCCTTATAAAGTCTATACACTCGACCAATCCCCTTGTCTGTAAGATCCAGAACTGGTTGTTCTATCTATCCACACGTCACAAATCTGTCAGATTTGGGTACCCAGCCATGTTGGAATCCCTGGCAATGAACAGGCAGATACTCTTGCATGCTGTGCCGCAATGTCCACATCACCTCAACTACGCTTCTCACATATTCCAGATACGGATTATTACCCCCACTTTAAAACCTTCCTTAAAACCTTTCTGGTCAAGACTCCACAACAATAAATTACATATTGTAAAACCACCAATCTCCTCTTGGTCAACTCCATTTCACAAAAGCAGACGTTGGGAGACGGCCCTCACACGCTTACGTATTGGCCACACTCGCCTAACACACGCCTATCTAATGTCACGCCCAAACCCGCCCCTATGCCCTCTATGTAACGTCCCTCTTTCAGTCCCGCTCATTCTCTTGTCCTGTCCACGCTTTAATACAGCACGTACCTCTGCTTTTCCACACCTATCCTCCCTTCACCGACCTCCCAACATATCAGACATCCTTACAGAATCCCACAACTTCTGCCTTGACAACCTGTTCTCCTTCCTCAGACGCATAAATATCCTTCACTTGATCTAACTCCCTTACCTAAACCACCATAACCTTTTTCCCTCATCTTCAACCTTTCAACACTATTCTAGATAGTTGACACATACCAACTATTACCTGACATCCCCCTTTACCATACTTTCCTATAGTGCTATATGACCTTAGATGTCTAGCACATTTATTTTTACCATTAACCATTAACTGCCGTTCCACACCCCGATGCCCTTTATGTGCCCAGTTTGGTCATGACTGATCAAACTGCTCTGCATAGTCACGCACATGTACTAACTGCGGCGGCCCCCATAATGTATTTTATAGGGGCTGTCCACCTACAAGTTTGAGTCTGAGGTGGCAACTCTCATATACAGGCTTGGTCTCACTCTGCGTGAAGCCAGACAAGAAACACGTCCGTCGTCGAGGTTTTTCTCATACTCCCTACTCCAGTAATGTCGCTCGCTCTGCCCCTCCCCCTCCTACACCCTCTCCTATACCTATCCCTCCTACATCTGACTTCCCCACCTTAACCTCCTACCTTCCCCAGTCAAATTCTTTTGCCACTCTAAATCCAGACACTCCAATCTCTACTGCAGACCCAACACCTTCTCCTCTCCCTCCCCGCACAACCCGCAGCAGACAGACTAAATGTTCCACCTCTTCTCCACACCCACCTTTGCCTCTACTCCTCAGGCACCAGTCTCCTCTTCCCCCCATTATCTTACAAAACTAACTATCTAATCAACTCCATTACAGAAATTCTTGGATATTCAAAACCATGAGCTCGAGTCCCAATTTGACATCGAAACCCCTTATCCAACCTCAAATTCCACAACTCCCGCTCCCTTCACACTCAAAGTGACTGCCGATATACACCCTCCTCCTCATATTCCCCCTAAGCCCCTTCCTCCTACTCCCTTCCAACACAGCCCATCACACCCACATTAACCCTCCTTCCATCCCCTCTATCCCTTCCACTCCCTCCTGGATACACACGTGAATCCCTTATGTCACAACTATGCCCTTCCCCAGATCCTCCACCTCCTGATACCCTTCTAATTCTCTAACTCACTCCCTAGCTCCTTCACCTTCAAAGTCTCCAACACGCATTATAGCTCTCCTACATTGGAATAATCGCTGTTTCCGTTCTCACAGACCTGAACTTCGTCATATCCTTTATTCTTATAACCCATCTACTATCTGTGTCCAAGAGACTTTTCTTACACATCCTCCTAACCAATTCCCTACTATTTTGTTTCTTCCTCACACTCCCTTTATGTCTCGTGTATATTTATACGTCAGAAACCACCTTATGTCACACCTCCCTTTCAAAACTCCTAATACCTTGCTCGTTGTTCTCATGGGAGGGCTTAGGAGACGGAGACAGGCCCAAGGTAGGGGATCACCCCCACCTTGGGCCTCAGCCCTCGCCTCAACTAATTTTGCTTTGTCTTTTCTTCTCCCTTTCCTCTTGCGTATCTTCATCCCCTTCAATCCCATTCCTAAGGTGTGAGAGCCATGCTGAAAGGATGAAAGCCTGGCCTTGTGTCAGCCATGAATGGCCTCGGGGAGCCATTGGCACGGTATTCCCTTGGTTAATTACCTAGCCTTTACCCTTTATTGGGACCCTGAGGGGTAGACCGTTTCTTTTCCCCATTTTATTCAGGCTCACCATAGCCAATAATGAAGATTCTTTATCCTTAATAGGGGCATTACGACTTGCACTTTCATCAACGAGCCTATTTAAATTTGATTTTAATGGTTTTCCGACCCCTGCCCCTCCTTTGACCACGACTCGGACCACTGATACTAATACCCCCTCCTCGACGTTTGCTGACAACTCTATTCATTCCAGAACATCCACCCAGATCATTACTCAACCTCCAGAAAGCGCCCCTTCCGCTCTCCTAACATTCTCCTCTCTATTTCTACTGCACAGTCCTCTTCAGTGTCTACCCCCTTTTCCCTTATTACTACTATTCATTATTAGTGTCCTCTTCCCCACAGAACTACTCCACTCCACACCACCCCATCTTCCTCTCGCCCTCGTCCTTCTACTGCCTCTACCTCTGCAAACCTTTTGAGTATTCTCTGGCCCAGCCAAGTGGGATCGATTCTTTGTGATTCTCCCACAGCTCCCTATTCTGAGAATACCCTAATCTTTTAACAGTGCCTCCAAAAACAAGTAGGCAAGGTTACTTTTCACAGTCGCTCCGATCATTTACGCCTTGTCGCAGTTACATCTGAATCCCGAGCTCGTGCGATATCAACCCTAACTGACCTCACTGGCAAACCCATCCCTACCGAACCTCGCTCCTCTCTTAATACTTGTACTGGAACTGTTTTTAATCGCCCAGATGCTTGTCCTATCTACAAGGGCTGGTCAGTGTGAAAATGACCTACTTACCTCCTTGCTGATTATGATGCACTGGCAGTACAGTGTTATACTATTCCTCCTGTCTATAACCTCGAATGTCAGGTAGCAGTCCTCAGATTCAAACTAGGCCTCATTCTACGTGAGGCCAGAAAAGAAGCACGAGATGAGAAAATGGCTAAAAGTAGAAAAATCCCAAAAGTCGAAAAACCAGCGAAATCTAGCGAAATACAGCCTTTGGAGAGATGAGTCGAAAAAAACCTTCGCTCTGCTCCCCCTTCCTCTTCTGTTCCTCAGATATCTAGCTCCGCTTCTCCTCCTCACAAGAGAACCTTTGTTTCTCAGTCCTCTTCACCCAACTCCTCTCCAGAAACCTTTGAAGATCTCCTAAACTTCCTAAAGATGACCCAAGAGAACACTCTGCTTCCTCATCCACCCCCCAATACCTCTCTTCCAACGCCTACATTTAAAGTATTTGCAGATATCCATCCTCCTCCTCCTCAAGTTCCCTCCACCTCCTTTCCTACAACATCCTCCCTACCACTCCCACTTAAATACTCACACGAATCCCCACTATCACAACAGTTTTCTTCTCCAGATCCCTCCCCTCCAGACATTCTTCCTGATACCACCTTCCTCTATTCCCCTTTTTCATCCACCAAATTCTTCTCCTCCTACTTCTCCAACAGCCATCTCTGTTTTCCTTGATCAATCAATCAAGGGGGGCTAACGCATAGCCGCATCCACCCTTTGTTTCCACCGACAAGAATCTCTCATGACAAGACGCCAGGCAAGGACTCAGCTCATCTTGAGTTCTTCACGAAAGATTTGATCGATCTGCCCAAGCCACGACTTCCTAGGACGTCCCGCAGGCCTCCTCCACCCAGGGTTGTCTCTAACAGAGACTACCTGATGGGCAGGGTCATCCTGAGGAAAGCGAGCCAGGTGGCCGTATAGCCTGAGTTGGCGATCTCGGATTGTGCAGATAACAGGTCCTGTGCCAGTCTCACGGTGCAACCGTTGGTTGGACACATGGTCCCGCCAACAGTACCCCGTGATCCGGCGCAAGGACCTATTACAAAAGGCTTCTAGACGAGCCTCCAAGGCACCGGATAATGTCAAAGTTTCACTACCGTAAACTAAAACTGGCATTATCAGGGTCTTGTAAACCCGTAGCTTGGTCCTTGTGCATAGGTACCGACATCTCCAAAGACTCTTGTTGAGTGAGTTCATGATCCCTGCTGCCAGGCCAATCCGTCTGCTGACTTCCTGGTCTGACAGCCCAGAATTATGAACTACACTACCAAGGTATGTAAAGCTCTCTGTGACTTCAATGTCCTCGCTGCAAGCACGTACCGACTGAACAGGTTCTCCTAGCAAGCCTCCAAAGTCCTGGATCTTGGTCTTGGTCCAGGAGACCTCTAGACCCAAGGGTTTCGCTTCACTGCTAAATGCATCCAGAGCCACCACTAGGGTCTCCAGAAACAGATAGAATAGCAACATCATCAGCAAAGTCAAGGTCAGTAACCTTGATATTGCTCAGTGTTGCTCCACACTGACTTTGAACAGTAGCTCTGCCCAGTATCCAGTCCATGCAAGTGTTGAAAAGAGTTGGTGCAAGGACACAGCCTTGCCTCACTCCTGAACTAACAGGGAAGAAGCACGACAGGCCCCCACCACACTTTACAGCACTTTCAGTATCAGTATACAGGCTTGCTATAAGTCCAATAATCCTTGTTGGAATTCCTCTCAGTCTCAGGATCTCCCAGAGTGATTCCCGATGCACCGTGTCGAACGCCTTCTTGAGGTCGATGTAGGCTGCAAGCAACCCACGCCCGAACTCACGACGGCGCTCTACAATGACTCGAAGCGCAAGGATACGGTCTATTGTAGACTTACCAGGAGTGAATCCGGATTGCTCCAGTCTCTGATACGTCTCAGAAGGATGTGGGCGAGGACCTTGCCTGGTATACTGAGCAGTGTGATGCCTTGCTGATTGCTGCAGTCCCATCGGTCCCCCTTCCCCTTCCAGAGAGGGATGACCACACCCCTTAACAGGTCAGGAGGAACGGTACTGGACCGCCAAATGGCAGCCAGGACAGCATGTAACCCCCGCGCCATAGGTTCACCACCAGCCTTTAACAGTTCAGCTGGTATGCCGCAGATACCTGCTGCTTTACCACTTTTCAGCTTGGAGATCGCCCCCCTAGCTTCAGTTAGGGAGGGAGGGTCCTCATTGATGGGTGGGTCCGGCAACGGGGTCTCGGCACTCCGCGCATCTAAGTTAACTGCTGGTGGGTCAACCTGGTACAATTGCTCAAAATACTCAGCCCAGCGTTCCCACACCGCAACTGGTCCTTGTCCCTTCTTAACAGAGACCGAGTTCTGCGCACACGAGACCGGTGCAATTCCCGATCCCCTGTCAGATGAGCCGACGACAAGCATCTGTGGCTTCCAGCGTCTCCTGCGAGATGAAATTCTGTATTGCTCTCGGGCGTACACCAATCGTATCTTGAGCTGCATTAAGCTTTTCATGCTTAAAGGTATCCCACAAGAGAACAGGATCCGTCAGACTGTCGAGCCTTGTGAAACGACCAGAGATTGCCTCAGCAAACCCACGGGCACACTCCCCTTCCCTCAGCCTGTCCAAATGAAATACCCTAGGGTGATCATTTGACCGCTAGGGAGTTTTGAAGTGGATCCGGAGGGTAACCACAACCAATCTATGGTCAGTACCACAGAACTCAGCACTCCTGTACACCCTGCAATTCTGGAGGATCCTCCAATGAGTGCTAACGAGTATGTGGTCGATCTCCTTGGCTGCATTCCCCGCATCACTGTACCATGTCCAATGATGTGGATCCGGGCACTGGTACCAGGAGCCAGAAATCCTCAATTTCTGGGACCTGGCAAAGTCCCGGAAAAGGAGGCTATTCTCGATCCCGGCATCAGTTTCTGAGCCATGGGGACCGACAGACATCTCATAGCCAGCTCGATCACAACCAGATACCGCATTTAAGTCACCTAGAACAATGCGAATATCTCGCCGGGGACATCTGTCTGCCACAGATGCAAGTTTGGTGTAGAACATCTCTTTCACTTCAAATTTACAAACATTGGTAGGAGCGTACACAGCAATAAGAGACATGAAGCAAAAAAGATAGCTTTAGTCTCAATACCATTATACGCTCATCAACAGGAGTAACTTCAACTACCGAGGGCTGGAGTCTGCTGGAGATGGCAATGGCTACTCCCTGGAGGTGATGACCGTCGCTGTGGCCCGACCGGTAATAGGTGTAGCCACCTACACTGGTCATGCCGCTGCTAGGTCTCCTCACCTTTGAGAGAGCAGCCACTTCAACTCTCAACCTCCCCAGTTCCCTCGACAGCAGAGGCAACCGATCATCATGACGTAAAGACCGGACGTTCCAAGCCCCCACCCTGACTTCCCGCCCGAGATTCAACCTCGGGTAGTTACTCCGGGTGGATGCCACCTCTGCCACCCCCGCCGACGCTGTCCCACATAAAAGGGGGTGGCGGGCTGCGGGCCCCATCATCCACCTGTGGGGTTCCCGAGGGCTTTCCCCCACAAGCTCCGGGCTGGCGGCTGCTAGAGTGCAGGCGAGACGAGTAGTTTCCGTTCCCAGCCGATAGGTTATATCGGGGGGGAGGAGGACTGGCAAGGCCCACCTCCCCCGAGCCCCCCATTAACCCCAGGGGGCTTAGGGGCAAGAGTTAGTACAGGGCCAGGGCATGTCCTTGAACTTGTCACTATTCCTTCCCCACTCACTGATACAATGCAATTAACTCAATCGCTCTACCTCCGTAATATTTCCCATTTTACTAATCCCTGCTGCACCTGATTTACTTCTCTTTTCCCTTTTCACTATCATACTTTCCTATAACCGTCTCTAATCTTTGATGTCTAACACCGTCCCCTCTCCCCGGATTCTCCTACTTTTTCAACAGTCATCTCTGTTTCCTTGACCATTGCTCCTATACCTTCCCCAGTGACAGATATACTGCAATTTATTCAATCACCCTACTCCCTTAACCCAACCTTTTCTGCTAATCTCTGCTTTAGTTCACTTATTCCCCTCTTGTCCCCTTTCACTGCCATACTATCCTATAACGTTCTCTATTCTTTAACATCTAAAACATTTTATCCCAATCTTTAACTCCTCTTTACTCTATCCGACACAATACTTTATCATAGTGCTATATGACCTTCGATGTCTAGCACACTTATTTGTTTCAAGCATTATACAAAACAAACCTCCCTTTCAAAGTACTGTCCCGTGCAGTCATTCATATATTTCTTCGCCACTGGATCACAATTATATCAGTTTACTTCTCTTCCCATTGCATTGACTTTGTTGCCTTTGAAACTAATTCCCCAACTCCAGCCACCTTTCCTCGTAATTGGTAATTTTAACTGTCGCCACACTCTTTGGGATGATTCTATCTCCACTTCCCTAGATTGCATTCTCTCCACAGATGACCTTATTATTCTTAATTCAGATCGCCCCACACACTTTGATATGCGCACGCAATCTCTTTCATGCCTTGACCTCCCTATGCTCCTTTTCTCCATTTAGATTCCCATTGGTCAATACTAGACCACTTTCCCTATAGTGACCACTTTCCAGTCCTCCTTTCTCCTGCTTTATATGTAGCACTTCCTATCCCCCCACACTGGTGCTTTGATAGAGCTGACGCGTATTTTCACTTCACTCTCTACTATTCTTACCCCTCCATCCCCTCCAACCATTCCAGATATGCTACAATGTTTCAGAGCTACAGTCCTAAGAGCTGCTCATACAGCCATTCCTCGAACCTCAAGACATTGCACCTGCAAGTGTGTTCCATGGTGGAATTCTGATTGTACCAAACGAGGCGCCCCTAATCAGCTATCAGCCCTTATCTCCTTTAAAAGAGCATCCGCCTGTCGTCGTCCTATAATCCGGAACAGTAAAACAAATAGCTGACGAAATTATGTTTCCTCAATTACATATTCTTACATGTTCTACACCTATTTCAGCTGTTTGGCGTCGGATCCATAAACTATCAGGCAAACATCCCCCTATCCAGGCGTCGTCTTCCATATTCGAGATACTCACACCTCTGAACCTATCCAAGTCGCTAATGAACTGGGTAACTATTTCAGCCAGGTCACTAGTGGCTCTCACCTTTCCCCACGCTTCTCCTCCATCAAGACCACCAGAAAACGCACCCCATCATCTTCACCCTATCTCTACTGAGTCCTATAATGCTTCTTTTTCCTCCTCTGAACTCAATGCTGCCTTATAGTCACGCCGCAACACTCATGAAGGTCCTCGCGGTTTTTACTATCTCTCCGAACACACTTCCTAGTCAAAATTGCCTCTTCCACATCATCCTTTCTTCAGTTCGAAGGCGTCCCACAAGGAAGTGTGTTCAGCACCACTTTATTCCTTCTTGCTGTTAACGACATTGTCTCAGTTCTACCACAGGAGCCCGGGCATATGTTGATTTAACTATCTACGTCTCTGGCACATCCATACCAAATGTCCACCAGTTCCTTCATTCTGCAATATCATCAGTATCTTCCTGGGCCACCAACCATGTCTTTCGCTTTTTTACCTTCTCCATCCTTTTCTCTCGTGCACATGTAGGTCCGCAATCTCCACTTTTCTTATATGACACTCCACTCCACTCTGGCAAATTCCTTGGCGTTATTTTTTACTCGAAATTGTCCTGGCGAGAACAAATATTTTACATTAAAGAAAAAGCTCACCGCCGCCTCCGAATCTTACAAACTCTTTCCCACATATCCTGGGGCTCAGATTGCAAAACTTTCCTCCATCTTCATGTTACCTTGATCCTCTCCACTCTTGATTATGGATGCCATATCTACTCCTCTGCCTCAGCCTTCCTGCTCACCTTGATACAATCCTCCATTACAGTCTCCGCTTAACCCTAGGCGCCTTAAGCTCCTCTCCAGTTGAGAGCCTGTACACTTAGGCATGCCATCTCTCTCGAAGCCGTACCCTTCTCTCTCTCCGATGATATGGTCGATTCTTTTCCTCACCAAACTAACTAACCCATGATCCCTGCTTCCTACCTTTGCTTCTTCTCCACGTTTACCTACTTTTTTCACCATTCGCATGGATACCCCTCTCCCATTCCCTCTTCCCCATCTCCGACCTCTCCCATTTTCTGTCCATTCAAGCATAGGTCATACCAATATTGCCAAGATTAGCTTCCATAGACATGACCTCCCCCATGAATTTTATATTGGTGGTGTTCTACCATGTCTGACCGTATCGACCCCTTCCTCGTCAATGTTAGAAATGTTGGCGTTTTAGCCACCCAACCAAGCACTGTCGCTCCACAGCCCCCTGCCCTCTGTGTGCCAAACCTAGTCATGACCATCCAAATTGCCCTGCTCAGTCACGTACATGAGCCAATTGTGGAGACTCCCATAATGTATTTTATAGGAGCTGCCCTACCATTAAGCTTGAATGTGAGGTAACAGTTCTCAGATTCAAACTAGGCCTTACTCCACGTGAGGCCAGACTGAAAACGAGGTGATGAGTCTTCCTCTTTCTACTTTTTCCAAAACTGTTCTTGACTCTATTCCTCTCTCACCCTCAATATGTCTGAGCATCTCCAACAGTATCTCTTTCCTATACCTCGAACCATCCTACCTTTACTCCCCTTCCCCCCAGTCAAATTCGTTTTCCAGTCTAAATCCAGATACACCAATCTCTACCACTGCCTACCCCTCCTCCTCACTTTATTTGTCACAGCAGGAGGCAACCTAAAAGTTCCATTGCACCCTCTCCTACTAAATCCTCTTACACCTTCCCCTTCCTCTGCTCTTCAGATATCTATCTCCTCTTCTCACAAGAGAACCTTTGTTTCTCAGTCCTCTTCACTGAGAAACTCCTCTCCAAAAATCCTTGAAGACATCCAAAACTTCCTAAAGATGACCCAAGAGAACACTCCGCTCCCTCATCCACCCCAATCCTTCTGTTCCTGATACTTCACCACCTTCCCCTGTTCCCCATTCTCATCCCCTGGATTCTTCTCCTCCTATTTCTCTAACAGCCATCACTGTTTTCCTTGAACAATGTCCCTATTCCTTCCCCAATCATAGATACACTGCACTTCACTCAATCGCCCTATCCCCTTAACCCTTCCCTTTTTACTTATCTCTGCTCTACTTCATTTGCTCCCCTCTTTTTCCTTTTCACTACCATACTATCCTATAATGCTCTCTTATATTTGACATTTAACACATTTTATCCGAATCTTTAACTCCTCTTTACCCTTTTCACCACAATACTTTACCATTTGTTTCAAACATTAACCATTACCATTACTAACTCACTCAACACCAGTCCCTCTTCCTCCTGTTATTGTACTTCAACCACTCCCACCCCTACAAACCTTTTGAGTACTCTTTTTAGCACAGATAAGTGGGATTGATTTTTTGTGGTTCCCCCTAGAGCCTTTTGCTCTGACTATACCCTTTTCTTCAACAATGTCTCTAAAAACATAGGCAAATTTTCTTCTAAAGCGGTTCTGATCGTTCACTCCTTGTCTCAGTTACATCTGAGCTCTAAGCTCATGCATTATGTGCCTTTATTGACCTTGCTGGCAAACCTTTTTCCTGCCTAGCCTCACTCTTCCCTTCATACTTGTACTGGCACTTTTTTCTCTTCTCCGGCTGATAGCCCAGTCTACAACAAGGATTGGTCACTGTGAAAACGACCTGCTTGCCTGCCTCATGACTGTAATGCGGCTTCAGTACAGGGCAACATTATCCCCTCATAATCCTACCAATATTACCAAGATTACTGTCCACAGACATGAACTTCATCAAGAATTTTATATTAGCAGACTCCTACTCTGTTTAGCCTTATCGTCCCTTCCCCCGTCAGTGTCAGAATGTTGGCCTTTGGCCACCCTGCCATCCTGATGCCCTCTATTCACCTAAACTGGTCATGACTATTCATTTTGCTATCCTAAATCTTGCATATGTGCCAGTACTGGTGGCTCCCAAAATATAATTTTATAAGAGCTGCTCTGCCAACAAGTTCAAGTCTGAGGTAGCAGTTCCGATTCAAACTTTGTCTCTTCACGAAGCCAGACAGGAAGCATACCAACAACGTTTTCTTTTCACTCCTTACTCCAGTGCTGTCCATTCCACTCTTCTCCCTTCTCCCCAATGTCTCTGTATCTTCCCTGGTACCTCCTACCACTTCTCCTATACCTATTACCCATTGATTACTTCACCATGGTTCCCTTTTCAGTTCCACACATTCTGTTGTCATGTTATAACACATGCTGTTCTAATCATTAACTCATTTTTATCCTTTATGTCACATTACTTTCCTATGGTGCTATATGATCTTTAATGTCTAGCACATTTATTTGCTTTCACCATTAATAATAATAATACAAAAAATAATAAGAAATAAAAAATGAATAAATAAATTAACACATATATAATACTAAGAGTGACAGAAACATTAGCTGTTGATGTTCAGTTCAGTTCAGTTAGATTTGCGAAGTCATGCTTCGCCCGGGCCTTTTCTCTGGGGTGGCCCGGCCTGTGTTAACTATTTCTAGTTAACTCAAATGTTTTCTTTGAACTGCATGCTTACCGCGGTGGCTGGATTGCAAGCAAGCGATCCAGCTGCCATGGTGAAAGCATGTTGCACACCCTTTTTACCAGCCCGGCGGCTGTGGTGGGTGGTCCCTGTCTCAGAAATTGTGTGTGTACACAATTCTGCAAGTAATGTAACAGGGTGGCGTTAGGCTCGCCGCAGTGTTTACATGACCTCCCAGACTCACTGTCAATAATTTGCCAAGCGCATTGGTAACCTAGTCTTAGTCTGAATAGTATGACTTCGGTACCTCTTTTTGTGTTTGGAGGAAGGGCCAGTGGCTCATAGCCTGAAGCATCTGAGTACCACTTGGCAGCGAGCGATTTTGTGATGTTTTCTCTATGTGCTCCCCGGAGGACCGCACACGCTGCAGCTTTGGTACCTTGGCTCAGTCCCCTTCGGCTGGGTTTAACGATCATGGAGGATGGGGGCATACCCCTGCCCTTTTCGGCTAGTTTATCAGCAAGCTCGTTCCCTTGTATGCCTATGTGGCTTGGGACCCAGTTTATGATGATTCTTCTACCTTGACTAAGGATTCTTTGGGCAATGTATAATACTGTTGTCAAGAGGTAGATGTTATCTGGGGGCATGCTATGCTGTAAACTGTCAATAGTTGCTCTTGAATCTGTGTGAATGACAACGTGTCCTCCCCTCAGGGACGCGTGTGTCAATGCTTCCATGATCGCAACCGTTTCAGCCTGAAGCGTTGAGGCATTGTCAGTGACCCTAATGGATGCTGTGGTATCCTTTGTTGCAAAGCCGGCGCCTGCAGTATGGTTTATTGGATCCACGGATCCGTCCGTGTAGTAAGTTATACTACCCGGCGGAGTTATTTGTTCAATGACCCTTTGTGCTTGTGCCTTTAGGCTAGGCATGGAATATTGATCTTTTCTCATTGTGAGATTTAAAATTGAGAATTCGATCATTTCATTTGCCCACGGCGGGGGTTCTTTGTAGTCAGGGTGGGGGGAGTCCATACCCTTGGCAAGCAATAAATCTTTTAGTTGAAAGCGTATCAAAACTCTGGCTGTATGTGTGAGCCAGGAATTGTCTGCAAACAACTTATAGTCTTGTTGTAGGCGTCTGAGAACTCTTTGTCTTAAATAGGAGTTTGTGGGTGCCTGCAGGACCTTGGAAAGGAACTGTGCTGCCATTAGATCAATTCTAGTGTCCACGGACGGTAAATCAGTTTCCATGAGGAGGTTGATGACCTTTGTCCACTTAGGTGCACCTAGAATGATCCTGGCTGCTTCGTTTTGTATTGTTTCCAGTTTTTCTTTTAATGTTGTGCTGGAAGCAATGAGGGCGACAGATGCATAGTCAATAATAGGACGGACAGCATGTACATAGAATGATCTTAGTACTTTGTGTCCTGCTCCTATGTGTCTCCCTGTCATGACTTTCATGACTGACAGTCTTTCCTTGGTTCTGTCAAGCAGGTATTGGATCTCCTTTTTGAAAGTGAGTGTGTGTCCTATCCATACACCAAGGTATAGATAGTCCTTCACCCATTCCAGATCCATACCCTGTATGGTGAGTTTTTTGTTTCTGACATTGGTTCTCAGAGCCATTGCTTTGGATTTTGCTGCTGATATTTTTAGACCCGTCCTACAACACTCTTCAGACACCAGGTTCAGACAACGCTGAGCCCTAGTTAGGCAGTGGTTGCCAGAGGCTATGATTGCCAAGTCATCTGCATAAGAGATGATCTTGCATCCCTCTGGCAGGTGAATGTCGAGTATGTTGGACATGAGGGTATTAAACAGGGCTGGACTAAGAACCCCTCCCTGAGGAGTTCCATTTTCAAGTGGCATGTGCTGTGAGAGGTGGCCTTGAAATCTGACATTTGCTGATCTATTTTTAAAATAGTCAGCTATCCAGGCCAAGAGTCTGCCTTTGACTCCTTTGTGGATTAGGGTCTCTTGAATGGCAAGTGGACTTGCCAATTCAAAAGCCTTCTCCAGGTCAAGGAAGACAACCACGGCGGGCGAGGTGCAGATTGTGCTTAAGAGTGTGGAAATGCTATGAGCAGTGCTCATAGCATTTCCACACTCTTGTTCCACACTGTTGATGTGATGGTTGATAATCAACTGACCCCTCTCAAGTTTTGGATACTAGATGTGTCTCAACACGACTTAGCTAAAACAATTTAGAGAGAAATGTACAGACTAGGAAAAGGCAAGATAAGTGAACAACTAATTCAATCAAGAAAAAAGTTGATCTGGCATAAGAAGCAAACAGAATTTATTAGATTATTAATGATCATTCATCATATAATTTGCAAAAAGCAACTTTGATGTAATTCTACCTTCATAATACAAACATTTAGATAATGTCACATCCTATGATAACAGAAAAACTAATAATTTTGGGGTGTTGCTGATTCATTGTAATAATAGGTTCTACTGCATGGGAGGTAATGCCAGGTGATTTGACAGAATTACATTTCTCTGTGAAGGTGAAGAGATGCATCAGCAAAAAAAAACTGCATTGCAACATTTATCTTTCCCATTGCTTCATAAGATTTAAACTTTGAAGCAAAACCATATCCATTTATTGGACAAGTGATGTCATGACAGTGGTCTAGATGCCTAACAGTATGGGTTAGTAAATGCATTTTAGGTATTATAAAAAGATTTTGTCCACTTGAGTGATGGGAGTTTTGGGATTGAATGATCCAAAGGCATTTGTGGTTTCAACTGCTCCCCTTATTTCTATCATATTTTTCTTCTTAAAAAAATATGGTTAAGGAAAAGTATTGAGAAAAATAACTGTCAAAATATATATGTTCTTGGGACATGACCAAAGTATGACATTTTGGGGACTCTAGGCTAATGAAATTATGGGGCCCCATATATATTGTATTATCTATTTGACTGAACATGTTATATGTCTAGAGCAAGGTCTCATTAATCCCTTGGATGCAGGGGCTCTGCTGCCTCTATATGGACCAAAATCCGAGCATTAGGTTTCCTCGAGTGGTAACTCTCCCTATTGTGTGACTTGTACCCCTGGCCCACACTCATATGTGACCAGGCCTACAATGTTAATACCTCATTTTCTGTGCAAGCATTTTTTGCTTTTTGTCATTTTCCAAGGTCTATATTTGTAATTTGATATGCTGTATCAAGATGGTAATAGACTTTTTCCTTGATCAGACTCCATATCATCTTTCTAGTTAGTCTAAGACTTACATTTTACTAATACACTTGTATTGCTTGTCACTGGAGAGGAACAGAATCCTGAGCATGGAAATAGTGTCCTCCCTGGAGCAGGTACTATTCTAGCCATGGCACACAGTGGAAATCCTAAATGCCCACTGCGTTTGATTTTCAGCCTAGAGCTTTCTATACTCATGGCAAGTCATTCCCATCAACCCAGCCTTCATCTAGATTTTTCATGACAGTACATTCCCCTCACTCCAGCCTGCAGCCAAATTTTTCTATGGTGGTATACTTTCATCACCACAACCTCAGCCAATTTTTTCGTGACGATTTGGTTATGACACCCAGGTTTAATGGGTTAATTTGTAATGCATTATAACAAAAAACCCCACAGTGTTTTAACAAGGTTGGTCACCAACCAGAAACACTATTATTCACTTTTTCGTTATATCAGTTTGATTATATTTTTCATTAATGTTTGTCTTATATTTTCTCATTCAGCTAATTTGGTATTTTTTTTCTTGAAAGGATGTTGGGATTTTAAGCTATTTCCATTATGATATACTTGACCTTGGCAAGACATTCAGCAAATTTTCTACTGACAAGTGTAACTTTGACACTAACTTCAGTTTTTAAGTGTATACTTTTGCCCCTATCACATGTCTTGAGATCACTTTATATCTTGAATTGCATTAAATGGGAAATTATTAACTTCTAGATGTAACAGTTCATTGACATGTAGGAATTCTATACATTTCCTACAAGACTGAATAAGCTTCCTGTATAAACACACTGGTAAAACAATTAACATTCAAAAATTCAAGATTCTGTTCACTCATTGTCAAAGTTTATGTAGGCGACACTGTATACCAAAAGGAACACAACCCAAGCGTAAAATAAAACAAAAACTTTACTTACAACTGTATATTCCAACATACAGATGCAGGCAGAAGAATATTTTTAGAAATCATTATATTTTACATAAATCAATCTGATAAAGCAAATACTGATAAATCTTTATTTTATATCATTTTATTATCAGGGCTCAAACCAGAGAGAAAAAAAAATATGACAAAATTTAATAAAATGAAAAATTATAGATAAATCAAGCCTTGACCATGTACACCACAAGTTTACTGCAACTGTTCCACAAGATTTGACTGAAGTAAACAGAAAATGACTACATAATTGACCTCCAAATGGCTATTTGCAGATTATATTTGTATTTTCATGTTTCACTTTTGCAGTTATATAATATAATCCAATTACAGAGACTATATTCTAACATGGAAGAACCCACACACTTCAACAAATGTTTACACAATAAACCTCATGAACTGCAGTAACTATTCATTACATAGTAACTGTGGTGTCAATCCACTTACCACCTTTTTTCCTATTTTACTTGGATCCTGTAAGTGCAGAAAAAAACTGCACATCATTTTATAATATAAACAAAAAACAAATATAAAGGATGCTGATTACACAATTGTTTAGTTACAAAACTATCTGCATATAATCTATATTTACCTATAGTTTTAGTAATTGGTAAGTATGGCTTCATTATTTAAAAGCTCTTTAATGCATTCAAATGCTAGAAGAGGCAGTTTTTTAGACTTTTACTTTTGTTGTACACAGATTTCCACCTTAATCTTTTTTTTTAAATGCATGTTGTATTACATTAGAAATTAACATAAGTAGGAACAAATGACTAAAACAACAACTGAATACACTGCATTAGACTTGCTAGCTAATTAAGAAGGATGGAATGGCTCACTTGAATGGCAGTAGCTTCTTATGACAACTGAGAATTTCCCTGTTCTCCGAATTTCCGTAAGGTTCCCGACACTAAAATTATACTAAATATATGACTCAAAACAAATTATATGTTATTTTGTGCACTGGTCAACAATCAGTGAAAATGCATTGTATCCCCAATAAAAGTGAATTTCCTCTGAACCGGATACATACACGCAGCACAGTGAAAAAGTCATAATCATTAAATATAGAGAAATCAAGTCCACAGAACTGTCTTTCACACAATGAAGATGTTTGGAAATGACAGATGAATGAGAAATCCTTTTCCTCTCTCCCTAAGGAACGATAACCAAGGACGATGGAAGACCTTGCTACCCCATCCTTTGAAGAGATTGATGATAATGATTCGTTAGACATCACTAGCATCATCATACTCACTCAGAACTGAAAAGGAAAGGCTAGATCACTTTTCTGCAGTCCCAAGTTTCATGACATATTTTGCAATTACTTATCACTAAGCTGTAAAATATACTAAATAAAAAATGGAAGAACAACCTAATAAATTGAGAAAGGATATCCTCTAATTTTTTGCATGCACTGACAGATTAAAAGCACCAGCACAGTAAAAAATAGAAAGGAAGAAAAAATATATAGCTATAAAAGAAAAACTTTTACATTGATATGACTATATACGGATGTCTAAAACCATGATATATAATGAACTTGGCATAGTGAGGAAGGTAAGTGAAAGACTTTTCATGTTTGCAAAAAATCCATACCCTGAATTAATATGGATCTAATTTACTAGATATCAATCACAAATAATTCCACAAATGCAAACCTTCAATACTGGAAAAGCATATGTGAATTCACTCGTAATTGAATCAAATTTCTTTGACAATTACTGCTGTGTAATGTTACATTTAAAAATTTGGTCTATAGCAACATGGTTATTTGCATACTAACTGATATAATAAATGGGGAAAAAAAGACTACAAATTGTATACAAAAATACATACATATTTCATAACAATAATAAATCTTACCCTTTTTAAGTACTCCATGGCACATTCTCTGGCACGTGCATTCACTGCAAGTTTCATCTCTGAAATCTCCTTATCAATTTCCTCCATAAAATGGATCACAAAGTCTACTAACTTGTGCTTGAACATCTGCTCTGTGTGGAAGTTGGTGATGAGGAAGGAAATGTCATAACCCTGGAAAAACATGCAATATAAAAATATAATAATAATAACAATAATAATTGGAAAAAAATATAGTAATAATAATAGTACTAATAAAAGGGCATGCCTCAATGCTCCTAATAAGGGTACAAACTCATTACTGCCCATGGTAAGCCAGGAGTATGTGGGGAAGAAAAATGTTTCAACTTTCAGGGTCCCCATGAGCAGTGAGGGCGAGATTATTAAACAGGGAAACAATATGCCCACTATGATAACAATACACAAGGGATTGGGGGGTGGGTGGGTATTAATATGAATAAAAATAATAAATAACAATAACATTAATAAAAACATTAGTGATAAAATAATTTAGAAAACAATTTTTTTTCTTATCTCCCTCAAAACCCACCCAAGTGCCTGGAAATCTGGAAACATTAATCATGATGCATCATTACAATGCCGACAACTTTGTGAAGTGATAAAAAAAAAAAAAAAAAAAAGTCTTATGTACCAAAATTAAGAAATAGGCTAAAGATATCCACATCTTAAAACATACACTCTGTACTGGATTCACAAATCTTTTACATGTATATATATCCTACTAACTGCCAGTGCATGGAATGCCCCAGGTTATGAGCGATTTGTGATAGCAATAGATCTTTGTTTTGTTAATAAGGATTGGGATATTTTTTTGTGTTGACAGTATTTAGCTTCCAGTATTTCCTTTTCATAATTTATTTCAATATTTTTTATTCAACAATTTTCATTTCTTTTTAATTCTATGAGAAACTGATCAATATCTTCAGAATGTCTGAATAATGGCAGGAGAAAGATGGCCATGACTTACACAACGGGCGATGTATTTAATCCTTACCATGATATTAAAATACATATAATATTCTTATACAGAATATATTTTTCATGTGTAACATCCTGGTGAGTGGGTGTATTTATCAATATAAAAACAAATCATGAAGTTAATAGTTAGGACTTGGCAATTCATTACCTAATACCCACAAAAGAAAGGGAAAAGTCAGTTCAGTATGGTAACACAACTCTACACTGCGGTGGTGGGGTGGAAAAAAAAGGGGCTCATTTTTAAAGTCTAGTTATAAAAAAATTGAAATTCTTCATACTTGTAATGGATCAAAAATGCTCTGTCACAAAAATTTCCTCATGCAATTTCCAACATCAGTGAATGTACATAGTTAATTCTTATCAAATTAGTTTAATTGCTCATTACTTTTCATACTTTTCAAAAGGAATATGTTCCATAGAAAACTGTCCGACAAAGACTTCTTACCACAATCTTGAAAGAGAAAAAATACTATAAAACAGAACTCTATTAGATGGTTAATTCATTGGCTCTAGAATCTAGTCAGCAATGCAGTAGTACAACTAAGCAACAAGGATAGCACTCTGTTTCATTAAAATATTTGTTCCCCATGATTTTCCACTCTATCCTCTGATGCCACTTGATACAGTTTGATACAGTATGAAAGTTCTTGCTTACATGCTGGTGGGTGAATCAGCTCTTATGGTATGCATTGTAGATATAGTGTGGGGTTAAATGTTAGATAATGAGCACTAAGTTGATGGGGATTTTTTTTCTCAACAAATTTGAAGAGAAAATATTCTTACCTCAACAGGTTTTCTCCTAAGAATAATGAAATTTTCTGCCCTCATCATCATGAACCTGAAAAATATTATGAATCCTGAGTCATATTCATCAGTAATCAAGTACATTTGGCATGTACATGCTAATCTAAGAAAAATGGTATTATGGCAATCTATCAATTTATAAAAAAAGTTAAAATGAACAACTTAGAAAGTTAAGTTGACTATGACTTCAAAAATCTCTTTTGATGTGTTTTCTGTGTAGTATTTGTGCCAGTAAAAAGACAATGAAAAAAAGGGAAAGAAAAGAGAAAAAAGAAAGAAAGAGAAAAGAAAAGTACTCGATAAAGAGGAAGAAAAAGACATAAATCCCCAAGACCCCAAAGCAATCTAGATGCGGTCTGGATTTGCCGAGAAGTTGTCCCTTAATGGAAGTGAAAGTCCTTATAACCATTGTTGGTTGTGAATACATCAATTGAGTCTAATAGAGAAGTAGGACAGACTGGAAGGGAAAGTGTAATATTTAAAAAAAATTCTACCCAAAGCCTTACCTCATAAATTTATGACAGAGAATACGTTCAATGTCATCAGCTTGTTTAATGGCAATGGAGATCCTGATGGAGTTAATGGAAGGCTCTATGAGCACTTTCTCTTTCTCATTCCGACTAACAACAACAGCTGTCATGAGGAGCTCCTTACTAGATCTGAAATTAGAAAGCAAAATTTATCCTCAAATAAAAAAAGAGTATACTAATAAACAAAAATATAGAATATATGCAATAATAACTAAATATTCATATAAAGTTCCTTGTGAGCAATGTTGAAAAAAGTATGAACGAAAATGAATTACACCTTTTGCACCATGAAATTCTTAATTTTAATGCACCTCTTTCAACCAAATGTATTTGATTATCAAATAAACTGCTTTCATATACACACATGTTGAAATATGAAATGTGATTCTATTCACTTAAGATTGTCAACATGGGTGTCCCACTTATAAATTTACAGAAATATCAAGAAACATTTAAAACAAGTGTTTGGACCTAAACCTAAGTGATCTGACCTCTGTGACTTTTTGGACTATAATAATTGTTACAGAAATATACAGCATTGTATGCTAAGGTTAGAAATTATATATTTGAACTGCTGTGAAGGTAACCTGATAAATACATATGATCTGAATTTTTATCATACAAATTATGTAAAACTATTCTGATGAGAAAAGATAAAATGGATACACAGAACTCCTAAAATACATTAGGTTTGTGAAAACATTTAAAGACAGGGCACATATACCCAGTATGTGATATCACTTAGCAAATAAGCAACAATGAATATCTTCATAGTGCATGAGATGTGCTTGACCTGTTTTGATTAAATGTTTACCACAAATGCATGCATTTCACATATATTTTATAAATACAGAATCAAAACCAGTCAACTACACACCTTACCCTGTCAAGATATTTGTTCTCATTCCTACCTTTTCTACATTGGTCACAATGAATACTATTCAACTAATGCTTACCTTACTTCTACCTCTGGTTTGTTATGTCGCTCCACCACCTGGGAATTGAAGTTCTGCAGACACATTGCAGCTGACAATGTGTGCCGTACAGCATTCAGATATGGGCGCAAAGTGGCAGACTGAAAGGGATATACAAAGTAAAAAGCTTATATCTATGACAACCATTACTGAAATATGGAATTTAATGAAAAGAAACAGCAACATAAAAAAAAAGCTGTACACACACACACACACACACATATATGATAAATATAATGTATATTATAACAAAAAATAAAACAAAATACAAACTGTTATACAAAAAAAGGTCATGCACTGGAAATAATCAATAATATGGAAATCATTTACACAAGAGTTCAAATCTTTGTAAGCTTTTCTCCAAGGTTTTATATGATTTCAAAAATGAACCTGTATTAGTATTTCAAATCCTATGCATTTTTTTACATTTCTGATTCTTCACGTATATTCTTCTTGTATATCACACAAACAGAACAAAAAGCAGATATCTGGAAAACAACTGCAGTAGCTTTCAAAATTATTTTGACCCTGTTATATAAATATCCCATTTAAACTTGCTGTGAGCAAGGAAAGATAGCATACAATTTTGAAGTAAAAAACAAGAGCAGCACAGTTTTTAATGTCCAACACAATAGCATTACACAAACTACTGTCTTTTAATCACATAAGGCATATGAACTTCAACTTGCTATAAAATATTTTGGAAGTAAGATTATGGTGCTGCAAATACTATCATCTACATAGGAATATATTCTTACTAATGTCAGTTGACACATTGACACTAAATAATTAATAAAACAAAGAATGAATTTTTTACCATATGGATGTACTAAACTAGGGCAAATTGAAGGCAATATTCTTGTAGAGGGCAAAAACTTGCAGTCATTCATAGAAAAAATAATCTGCAGACTCGAAAGGCAATACCATAAAAATAAGAAAAAGATCGTGGAAGGTGGCCCTTGTAGCCTAATTCCACTCAGCGCTCCTGAGTTTCAGCTCTATCTTGCCATGCATACAAAGGTGAAGACAAAGCTTATCGAGGGGGTGTAGGGAGGTAGAACCCCCCCCATCAACCCTACCCTGAGACAGTGCCCAAAGGGCATGACCAATTACAGCATTTTAGATTATTGGACAAATTTTATGAAGTGGAGTTGGTGTGCATCCGTACTGTAAAGAATTGTATAAGAAAAAAAGAAGAAAAAAAATGTATACACAATAACTTCAGTAACTTAAAATATCTTTATTAATGGACATAACTATAACATTATTGGAAAAATATAAATAAGATTGGTAATATTGTTGAACACAACTAACTATACTTTTTAAATAAAGAGAAACAAAGAGGTAAGAATCGACAATGGGTAAGCTTTCACAGACTTTTGGCAGACTTCGGCTATACTCAGAGATTCATCATACTGCTTTGTTTCTTTTAGTGTTTTGTCACTATTGGATGGCCATGGCCTTGGTTAGTTTAGACTGAACTGAGTCCAGAAGAGAAATTTGGAAGTCATATATCCTATACACAACTTAGTCAGCTTTAGGTCATCCTGTCTTAGTTCCGTGACACATATTTCATTTTCTCAAGCCAAGAGTTGAAAGTTATTAACATCAGAGGCCACAAAGAGCTTGATGTGCCTGAACACTAAATCAACATGGCTATATAGGACTCAAGTGCAATCTGGGAAACTTGCAGAAAATTGAGAAAATCACTTGCGGGTTTATTCATGATCTTTAGTGAAGACTAGGGCCTATTTCTTCTCTACCATGGATAACTGCTTAGTGAAAGTTTTCAGGTGAAAATTCCCCTTATCTATCATATTACTATTTCTTATGAATGTGACTGGCTTCCCTTCTCTTCTTGTAATAAAGTGTACTCTTAATTCACCAAATAAGTCATCCTTTTCGTTCAAAATCTGTAAGGCCCAAAATAGAGAATCAAAATTTCAAACAAGACATCCCTCGTAACACATAAATTACTTTTTTCATCAATAAAATGGAAATACGACCGAAAACCCATAACAATGGGTGTAATTATCCACTTTACTTCATCCCCCTCCCCTTTCAGTGATAAAACCCCCTCCCACTTAGGCGTGTTACAGCCATAGTGATTCATACACCAACACCTCGACCCACGCAAACTGCTTTATTTCTGCCCTTTCTACACTCCCTTGACCCTTCTATTTTCACTATACGGGTGGATATGAGCTTTTCAAATCAACTCACCATGATGAATGGTACTTTAAGGCCGAATTAGAGGAGAATAATCACGGAATCATGAGATGTACTGTTTCCTGTCACTTATCTCTGAGGTACACCCGGCATGTCCCAATGCTGACTCGGGATTCGACTTGGCGATGAATAGTTTTTTAAAAAGAAATACTAATGCCCTGTCGTGTCAAAGTTAAGTTTTTGTTACTAATATATGTAGGGAATTTAGAGTCTTCATATTATTTGAATATACAAAGGTAAATGTGCCTATTATCAATCAAAATGCTTTTGAGAGTGAAATAACGTTTGGTATTAAGTCCATCTATCCGAACAAAATTAACAATTGTTTACATGTCAATGTATTAAGACTGACCAAACCTTCTCTTGTTCATATGAATCAATCACAAAGCACATATGAAACAGATATTCAAAGCAGTGACAATTTCTACGGACAAAAGACGAAAAAAAGGCCAATAACGTGTTGATCAAAAATACCAAACGCTGCACATCCTCTCCCACGTTGAGCGCGCACTTTAAACACTTCATTGCAAAGATTACTATGAATTGACATTTTTTTGACAGTGACAGCGTTTCAGGCTTGTGTATTTTGGCCTGATATTACAATGATGATAAAGATAAACCTGAAAATGATGTAAGCGTGATGAAAGTCAATTTACGTCATCCTTATTATTATTATACATTAGCCCTTAATAATAACGTCTATTTTTCCTTTTTCACGTCCTTCATTATCACTGTTATCATTAATGTCATTATTGTTATTGTTACTGTTACTATTATTATTATTCTAATCATTACTATTATTATTATCATTATCATCATTATTATTATTACTACCATCATTATTATTATCATTATTATTATTATTATTATTATTATTATTATTATTATTATTATTATTATTATCATTATTATTATTATTATTATTATTATTATTATTATTATTATTATTGTTATCATTATCATTATCATTATTATTGTTATCATCCTTATTATTATCATTATTATTGTTATTATTATTGTCATTATTATCATCACCATTATCATTATTAGTTTTGATATTAGTATCATTATTATTGTTATCATTATCATTATCATTATTATTATCATCATTGTTTTTATCGTCAGTATTACTATAATCATCAATGTCATCTTTACTGTTGTTATTGTTATTATCATTATTATTTATCATTGTTATAATAACATATTGTTATAATTATTTGTTATTATTATCATTATTATTATTATTATTATTATCATTATTATTATTGTTATTATTATTATTATGATCATCATTATTATCATCATGATTATTATCGATACCATCATTATCCTTATTATTATTGTTATTATTATTATTACTATTGTTTTTTATCTCTACTACTACTACTACTACGATTATTATTATCATTTTCATCATCAGCAATATCCTTATTGCTATTATCATTATTATCATTATCGTCACCAGCATCATATTGCTGTTATTATCATTATTATTATCATTATTGTTATTATTATTATCATTATTACTGTTATCAGTTCTATCACCGTCATCAATTCTGCTATTATTGCTAGCATGATTAGCATTACTCCCTACGCCAAGGAGGTTATGTTTTTGGCAGCGTTGTTGGTTAGCTTGTTCATTAGCAAGATAACTCGGATCCAGGAATTTTTTTGAATGATTGCATCAGTTACCCCTAAAGATGACAAAACTTCTTGTTGACCTCAGTATGAATTTATTTATATTTACTGAGAATCTGATTATCACTGTCGCGCCTTTAAATCACGAATATCATGATTTTAATTACAGTATAGATTGTCTTCCCATTTTGATTTGTAAGGAAATAGAAACAACGCGATAAGTAAGAAAAGAAGGAGTTCAAATACCTTTGAAGTTTAATAAGTAGCTGTAGAGAGTAGGAGTGTATAAAGGGAGATTTATTTTTATAAAAGAGCTGGA
>NC_091549.1:36840346-36842846 GCF_042767895.1 Penaeus vannamei
TCAGCACCGTCCGCTTCGTGAGTGTCGTCGTCGTCGCCGTCGTCGTCAGCGTTGTCATCGTCTTCGTCGTCATCGTCTTCGTCGTCATCGTCTTCGTCATCATCAACAAGGATATCGTTCATGCTGAGGGCCTGCGGGTATCTTGCTGTGATCCCATTTTCTCTGACGACGAAAGGAGAGGGAGCTCGCTCTGCTAGTTGGTCTTCTCGGTACGTCTGGAAGTCTGGCTCGAAGTCCATGTTTTCCAGCAGTTCTTCTATATCAGATTCCGTCTCGTGTGGCTGATTCTGATCGTAGACGAGCTGACGGAGATATCCCTGGCCATCAGAGTCTGATTCTTGATCGTCGTCTAACGGAGAAGGAGACGGGCTGCGTTGGGCTACTGTCTCGGTGACGAGCCAGATGTCTCCTAGCAGTTCTTCGGTGGTCATGGGGCGAGACTCACCTTCTGTTTGTTCTTCCATCGTGGTGGTGTCGTGGAGTCTGAGGAAGTTATGGCAACTCGCGTACAAGAGTCGGTCATCCTCATCCTGGTGGCGACAGGTGGACGAACACTGGGAACACTCGTCATCCGCCAATGCAAGGTCAGAACAGCTTATTTGCAAGGATCGATCTTGCACAATTTCCAGCCCTGTCGCTTTCACTTCAGAATCAAGTTCCTGATTTACATCCATTTCCGTTGGCTGCTGTTCATAAGTTGTAGATATTTCGACATTTGTTATTTCTTCGCTCTCGAGGCATTTTCCCGAGGCTTTAGCTTGAGTCGCGTCTTCGTTTCCTTCGCCGTCTTCAGGTTCGCTTGGCTTGTCTTCACGTAGCGCTGTGTCGTCAGGACGCGGAGATTTATCGCTGTCTTTGTGTTCGACTGATTCTTGAATTTCAGGTTCAGTGGAATCGACGGCGCTGAATTCCTCGGGATCAATAGACAATTCGCCATTCAGGTTGCCTGGATCTTCTTTCAGATTCTCGAGAAGTTTTAGAAATCCTTCGTCATCGGGGATAGTTTCGTCTCTCTCTTCTCTATCCTTGATTTGCGCCGTGTCCTCTGCTTCGCCTTTGTCTTCCTCATTTTCATTCTTCGTTGGCTTGCCCTTTTCTTCCTTTTGGATCTCCACTAACTCTTTCATTTCATTAATCTTCTTCTTCGCCCATTCCTTGGCCTGGGGCGTGAGGGCGTAGATCTTCTCCTCCCCGTTGTCCTCTACGTGGATGCCCATGTCCTCGGGCCCCGTCGACGACCCCTCGGCCTTCGCAGCTTTCTGGGCCAACACCCTCTCCCGAAGCCTAATAACAGCTAAGAAAAGAATGATAACCGTGAATTGCATTGTTTCCTCTATTCCGGAATTCATGATTGCACTTTAATTCTTTAGTAATACACATACTCTTTCCACATTAACAAAGAGGATCTCACCATTAACACAGTCTCTTTGACGTTGGTGTTCTCGCTCTGCCCACTCCCTTCTCATGGCTCTCTCAGCCTCCACTCCCCCTTCAAGCCTGGAAAGGGGAGTGAGAGGTTAGGAAGATAGGGGAGTTCTGAGTGGGTTAGCCAGGTCCGTGGGGGAAAAGGAGGGATTAGGGGGAGTGAGGGTTTACAGGGGGTTTGGGGGAGAGGGAGGTTAGAGGGAGAAAATGAGAGCAATGTAAACGTTTTTGAGGTTTAGAGTGTAAAATCAGTGTTATGCGTGGAGGAAAATCATAGAATATCATCTTATACCTTCAAATACGATGTAAAACTATCACACATATTGCTTACTGAAATATTTCTGTTATCCGCCACTAAGAATTTAAAGGTAGAAATCCTTTTGGAAATATCGTGAAATGGTAAAGAGAAACGCTGCCGAATTGTCTGAATTAGATATTCAGGTTTTCACTTACATTTGATAAGTAAAGTTTTTTCATAAGGACCAACTCATGAGGTCTTACCTGCCACAACGACACTGAAAACAGATACGCCTGTTGTTTATCCATGAGTCAATCTTCAAAACCAAAACTGAACGGTTTTTATACTAATGTGAGGCAAGGCTATTTTTGCTGTACCTTACCATAACGCAGGAAGCAACGTGTCCGAAAGGGTGGCCTGCATTCGAACACCAAACGAAGGGACAGCGCCCATTGAAGCGACCTACCATGCCTCGGCAGCGGCTCTGTCCACTGGGAAGACAGGGCGGTCGTCCAAGTAGGTCAGGTTACAGCAGGTCGTGATGAGGGTGTTGCGGTAAGGTCGTACCTCGCGGGTCGCCGGGTTACCTGTTAGCTGCAGCACCCTGAGCTCTGGCATGACACCCAGGACCTGAAGCGGGGGAGTTAATGGATATCACACCTTGGCATTTTTTTATCTATGCTTTCGTTCATTTCAGTCCTGCATGTGAATTCCAGGAGACTGTTATCTTATCTCCAAACAAACTTCTCTCGTATATAGTCTTTCTTCCTCCATTTTAACGTCCTTGAATCATCTTTTTTCCTCAACTATATCATTCTAACGCCCCATAACTGGCCT
>NC_091549.1:36855346-36860346 GCF_042767895.1 Penaeus vannamei
ATTATCATTAACATCCTTATCATTACTTCGTTACTCAGCTACATACGAATACTGGAATTCCATAATCCCATACGTGTCCCTCTCTCAGGCGAAGGTCGTAATATGGGACTACAAAGAGCGGGCAGAGCTGGGGTCCTATTGCGTGCACCGGGAGGAGGTGGCCGCCGTGGCAGTGTCAGCTGGAGAGGAAATCGTCGTCAGCCTCGGGGGGCCGTTGGACGGGTACCTGGTCGTCTGGCACGTGGAGAGCAAGAAGCCTCTCTGTAGTATGTTGCTCGTTGCACTTTCTTGTTTTCTGGAATTTGGGAGATAAAGTGAAGTATGCGTAAAATCACACATACACGTATAAACACATACGTATGAACATGTAAACATGCACATATACATATAGACACACGTGTATAAACATGTAAACACGCACGTATACATATTGACACATATGAGTGCACACACATAAATATGTATGCACATATAAACGCATGTAAATGAATAGTTTCTTGGGATGTGATTATTTCCACACACTACACTTTTTCCCAGAATACTACAGGGTAATCCCGGTCACATCTATCATTTTTTTGCATGAGCAATAAATTCTGAACACTGCCTTTGTACTAAATTTGCCCAATGATAATCTGGACAACGCCCCTTTCTTCCTTTTAATCTTTGTTTACTCTCAACCCCATGTGCGCATTACACAGTATTTTCCCCATTAGATAAATTTTCTCTACTAACACTGACGTTCCTAACCCGCATTTCAAAAATATTTACAGGTGTCGTCGCCGGTGACCCTGGCTTAGGCCTCACGACGCTCCTGTGCACCGCCCCCGTCACGCCCACCCTGATGCTAGTGGGCGGCCAGAAGCTGCTGAGGGCGTGGACTCTGAATAGCAGTAACAACAGACTCATGCCCACGCCCATTGCTGTCGGCCTACTTGAGAGGAATTACACCTGTTTGCAGGTTCGAAATACTTTTATTGGTAGTTTTTTATGGCGTTTGTATGGGACAACTATACTGCAATGTGATTTGTATTATATTATAAGAATTGATTCTGCTCAGAAGTTCGTAACTATCAAGAGAGCTCAGGTTTGTTCTTGAAAGAGGGTGAAGGAGAGATTGATAGATACAGAGTGAGTGAATGAATGAGTGAGTGAGTGAGTGAGAGAGAGAGAGAGAGGGAGAGAAAGAAGAGAGAGAAAGAAGAAAAGGGAGAGATAAAGAAAAAAACACGCAAATTTGTAAAGAGAACAAAACTAAGAAAAGACAACAAAAAAAGAAAAAAAAAAATCCTTACGAGCGAAGACCTTCTCCCTCAGGTTGACGCCGCCGAGGAGCACCTTTACGCCTCCACCACGACAGGAGACGTCGTCAAGATCCGCCTCAATATGGTGAATGGGAAGTGTAAGTCATCATCCACGTAATCGTCATCTGCGTCATCGGTTATCACATATTCTGTTTCCACGTGCGCAAAAAATTTAGTCATATAAGGTTGTGAACTTTAGTAGGCACCAAATTTTGTATAAGTCAAAGCAAAGTGTTATTTGTAAAGTTTTTAATGAATAAGATTTTAGTATGATACAGATTTAAGTATTTCCGTCATTTTTTTCAACTTGAGAATTTATCTAATTTATTATAACATGAATTAAGGTATCATTTGTCAATTATTTGTTCATTTCTGAGTTTAGCAAATTCGCAATTAATTTCCAGATGACAAAGATTCTAAGTTCATTCAATCAAAGAATTTATTAGTAATTTTATATTTGTTCGTTTAATTTCTATTTGCACAAAACTAAGACGATGCAGCCCTAGTAATTTCTCTTAATGTTTCCTTTCGTGCGCTCTAAATTTTATTCCGAGTGATTTTTTTAGCTTATTTCTAATAGCCGTAAATCACTCTTATAATTCCAGCGGTTTCCGGAGGCGCGGTTCTGGTTGCAGTCATGGCGCCCAAACCGACGCCCATTCCCGGTGGTCCTAAGCTCTCTCGCGCGCCCACGCCAGGTGAGTGGAATGGGAATTTGGCGGCTTTCTGGGAGTGACGAAGGTGTTGCTGAATTTACAGCTTGAATGCTCATTTTATCTTACTATCTTAACTATTCTCGTTATCATTATTTCTCAAATCACCCTTATAATTATTGCTCTTACTTTCAGAATAATAATCATTATCATTACGAACTTGTGGGCTGATCGTAGGACCGGAAGCAAGGAAATGATGCTATTCATTAATTCATCAATCATTTTCCAAATTGCTTAGTTTATGTCTTTAGTTGCGTCATCAGACTTAAGTGAAAAGTTACTGGCAGAACATGATGGAAATGTATGACCGAATTACAGAGAGAATATATAGGAGATGATATGATTGGATTATAGGGACAGTCATCGTGACGTCGCCAAAGCTGTCACCTGATCAATCGGAGGCAGTGGTGGGCAAAAACAACAATAATATACTTAATAACAATAAATACTTAATACGTTATTAAGTATTGGTCTGTCGCGAACATCGTCCCTTTTTTCTCGATTTATATAAGATTCGCATCCTTTTTCATCCTTTTCTAAGAAACTTCGACATGGTAAACAGTTGCATTATTATTGGATGCGCAAAAAGGTTCAACTTTGAGTTTTAATTGTTTTCCGAAAGACCCCGAGAGAAGGAGGCTTTGGCTATCAATCGCAAGATCCTGCACCTGAGAATGATGTAAGAGTTTGTGTTAAAGGTTATTATTGAGCATCTTCTTTCACTTAGTTTCAGTGAATTTGATTTTAAAACTTTCCCTGAACAAAGGTCGTAAGACATTAAATGGGAACAAAATGAAGATAGTAAATCAAATGACTGCTACACTGCCCTCTTAACAACTTCAGGAAATCTGCTTAAATCTTTTCAAGGTATCATGATGAATATTGCGTGGGAATGTAAATTTAACCTTTAAGAAAAATCTGGTTATAACGTTCGAAAAATACTGATAAAACTCCTGTTTTGAGCAACTTTTCGAAAAACAGGCCTAAAAGGCAAAGAGCGATCAAGAAAGAATTTCACAAGTTCAGGAGAATTTAATCCTACGACTACGAACCAATCTCATTATAAGCAGTATTGAGTACTTGTACCCTTCCAGAGATTTGTAGGCCTTTGAATCTTTTTATGTGTAAACATCAGCTGTTTGTATAAAGGTCGGTCAACCAAACAATTAGTATGGCCTAGCAAATACATAGTTGTATTCTGGTTTTTCTTATGTTGAATACCAAATTCCATTATCTTGTTTTGTTTTAAAACTAAAGAAAAATATTTGAAAGCGAGTGATTTGTATTTGTAGTCTTTCAACTCCTCGTGTAACTACCCGGCGTGTGTATTAGGTAGAGATAAATATCACCAAAACTATCATCGGGCTAATCATTGAGGCTTTCAGACCAACAACCAGAGAGAGAGAGAAAGGATGACGTTTTTAGCAACTAATCGAGAGATTTGTAGTAGGTTGACATCGTTCTCACAGCTGATTCGGCCGCCATTGTTGATCTGCCCACCAGTGGTGTGCACGTGCGCGAAAAAGCGGGTGCATTATGTGAAAATAATTGGGTTGATTATGGAAAATCATTTTGGGATAAAAACGTTGATTTTTGTAATAGATGTTATGTCAGTTGTTGCAAATTGGAACGGTGAATTTGGAAATGCGACCCCACACCATTTTTTGGGTGAATAGAAGAATTTTCTAATAAATTTCGACGTGTTTCGAACGAATCTAGCATTCATTTCCTTCGCAAACGAAGCATAACTACGATATCGGTCTCGATAGCTGGGGAGGGAATGATAGGCCTACATATCTGGGAATTTCGAGAACTATCGATAGAATACTAGTAAGCATAGTATATTAACACATTTCCGGGTTGTATAGGGGGCTCCGCCCCTCTTTCAGGAGGGCTGCCGCCCCCCTACCCCCCTCCTGGCCTACAAAATCTTCACCTCATGTTCTGGCAGGATAGAGCCCGGGCAAACCAGGTATCTGACACTTTTTCAATAAATATAGGGGAGTTCGCCCCCTTCTACCCCCTTTCAGGGGGGCGGGGGCTGCCACCCCCCACCCCCGTCTGGTCTGCAAAATCTTCCCCTCGTATGTTCCGACAGGAGAGCCCAGACCCAGGAATAGTTTTAACCTCATCTTACCTTCAGCCTGAACTCCAGACGGGCCAGGATGCGAGTCACTGGGATCGTCGGGGTATTCCAGGTCGTTGTTGGCGGGAATTGCGATGGCTTTCAGCAAAGTTAGTGTTATTTTTTTCCTTTTCCATGCACCACAAACCCACTGGTGTCTGTCATTTCTGTAATGACACGATGTCTTACAGTGCGGGCATTGTACTTCCAGTGGCCTTACACCGTGATATAGATTTATTATGCTTCGTTATTTTGTTGATATTTCACAGTGAAATCGAAATGATTTTTCTCATCCTACACACTATCAAGTCATGATGGAATTGATTTGAATTTCAACTGCCTTCTCCTAGGCCCAGCTTCTATTGTCACGTGATGATCTATTCCATATCTGATTGGTTCTATTGAGTGTCTATGTTCACGCACGAATCTAATTGGCTCATTTGATTTCCCTCGCATACGTCATCCGCTACAAATCCGTCCGACTTCCAGTCAGTCTTAACGACTTTTTGTCATTTCGTCGAGGCGCTGGACGCGGGAAGTTACCGCGGCTCCTGGAAATCGTGGATTTTATACCCTCTATAACTCCGTTATTATTAATTTGCGCAGAAAATGGCTTAAAGGAAAACAATCATAGAATGATGTGTTCTACCACATGGTAAGCTCAGATTCTTTAAATTAAGTGTGGGGTTGCATTTCCAATAATACCATATATATATATATATATATATATATATATAAAGTATATTCATACATGTAGTGTGTGTGTGTGAACTCTTATTGAATTATTGTGCAGATGTTCAAGAGCTTTGAACGTAGAAAATAGTATAGACTACAAATGTTCCCTCGGTAATAATTAATGAA
>NC_091549.1:36865346-36870346 GCF_042767895.1 Penaeus vannamei
CGGCATGAGCAAGTATAGATGAAATCTAAAAAAAAAAAAAAAAAAAAAAAAAAAAAGATAAAGAAAACAATATTGCCAAGAATATCAATCATTAAATCAAGCAACTTTCAACATTTTCAGGTGTGGAATTGGGTCAAAGGTCGAATCACACACGAAGGTCGAGGTCACAGCGGGGCCATCACCAAAGCTAGCCTCTCTCCGGATGGAAAAGTGTTGTCTACGGTTGGAAAAGACGGCGCCATTTTATTCTGGAAAATTCCATAGAAATACGCTGGGAACAAATGTACACTCCTCATCCCAAACCATCTTTTAAAAAAGTGCCACAGAGATATGGAAATTCTGAACAATTAATAAAATAGCCAATATTTGCCATATGACTGTACTGTGGATGATATTGTTTCTAATGATAAGTACTACGCCTTCAATAAGTCATACTAAATTATACATTGCATGAAACTGATGGTTTGTGAATTATTACTTTTGAAATTCTACCAACTGCCATTATAAAAAGGTATTTTGCTTATGCTGGAATATTTGTATAGACTATTATTATAGAATATTTACTTCCATGATGTAATTAAATGGTCATGGAATGAAAAATATATTTATCAATTTAGAACTTTGTTTCGTGCTTCAGTCCCCTACCCATGTGGATACAGACATACTTGCCTTAACACTCACAGTTACCTAATGATTATGGAATGTATAGTTGTCCATCTCCAGTTTCTCTGATATAATTCCGTCAGTCTCTGTACTGTTTCTGTGACCAACAGTAGGGTGATAATAATCATCATTCATATTGGTTATGAACTAATCATCAGTCTGTTTTGCAAAGTCGGTTTAACCATTAAGCTTCCTCCTTTTCCCTGTGAAGGAATTTCGATTTTGGCGCATCGTTGTCGAGATCATTGTCGAAATGTTTCATTCCGACTTGGGACAAATGCCTCCATTAAGGTTATCACAGCGATGCCGCGACTGCTACAGGGGCAGTGCCTAAAAGCTTTCTTAATAAAATGCTTATGCTTTTATTTGTTCGCGCCTTCAGTCATTAAAATGAGGATAAATTATATTCTACACTGACTTGTATGCACATCTACCCTTGATGTAAAATATGCACATTCTGCAAAACGCTGATGGCAGCAGCGTACTGAGAGTCTTCTGATTACCAACCATTAATGAATAAAAGTAAACGCCAGAAAATATATCAGGAACATCATTCAAATAACAACACAGGGCTTCATGCTTTACGAACTGCGACATACTAGTGTCCCCGAAAGCCTCGCGAACAATTCAAATCCCAGGAACGATATCTTCACTCCTTCCATCATGTCGGTCTCTGTTGTCTTCCCTCGGTTCTACTCCGCATTTCCTTTATAGTTAAACCGTAAAATAGGAGCCCTGTGGTTCATAGTTTGTAAACTAATTGTACTTTTTTGCTTGCTATTTCTGGCATACTCTACCTCCCGGACCTATCAATCAATAATGGCTGATGCAAACTCACCCAAAGCTAAAAACGTCGATACGTTATACAGGCTAACGTTAGATTAAAAAGAAGGAAATGATAAAGTAGGAAAAGGCGGTGATGACAGACGGTAATGGGTATTATGCTGACTGTCGGTCTTCATTCTTCGATGATTTTTGGAAAAATGACCGAAATATTCGAGATATTTCTTATTCGTTTGACAATATCATTCTACTCTTGGAGGTTGGATGTTTGGCCAGAAGAAGAAAAAAAAAACGGTATCGCTTGACATTCTAGTGACAATTTCAATCTCACTTTCCCAGGACTGAAAAGTTTTCATAGCAAACGAAGCTAACCCTTCATCCTTTTTTTTAACGGGAGTCATGCCATATCGACATGACTCCCTGAAACAAACGTGATCCCTCCCAAAGAAACCAGGCTTAAAATGAAGTTGAGATGGCTGGTGTAGAGGGTTATCATCCTCTCATCCATTTGATGCACCGAAGTACATAGCCCAGCACTCGGCTCTTATACTTTCTGACAAATATTTATCTTTTATACAATCTTTTATGTAAGAGAAATGTACTTATAACTCTTTTTGATATTATATTAATAATATACATATAGACGAGCAAACAACGGGATATCACGGTGCCGGTCAACATTGCACCTTACAAAGGATTCCTATGGAATACTGATATCGCTGTCAATCAAATTAGAATAATATTCGATTAGAATAATGTGGATCCATTATACATGCGTACATACAATCACACACACACACACACACACACACACACACACACACACACACACACACACACACACACACACACACACACATATATATATATATATATATATATATATATATATATATATATATATATATATATATATAAACATATAAATATATATATATATATATATATATATATATATATATATATATATATATAAACAAATAAATATAAATATATATATATATATATATATATATATATATATATATATATATATATATATACATATATATATGTGTGTGTGTGAGTGTGAGTGTGTGTGTGTGTGTGTGTGTGTGTGTGTGTGTGTGTGTGTGTGTGTATATATATATATATATATATATATATATATATATATATATATATATATATATATATATATATATATAACAATTTTCTTCAAATTTCATTTTCCATGGATGAAATATTGACAATTCATTATCTAGTGCCTTTGAAAGGTATCAGGCTTATTTCTAACAGGTTTTGTAATTTTTTTTAGATTTGTTGTTTCGACTCTGAAAGTTACAACTGAGTACAGAAAATTTTGGTCAACTTGAGGAGGAAAAACTCGCCAGAAAGCCACTTTTGTATGAAGCCTCGCTTTCAATGGGATTCCTTTTGCCTGGATACGTCTGATTACTTATTAAGTACTCAGACGTGGTCTGACCATGCAGCATGCTATGCAGTATGCGGTATGTTATATGTGTAGGCTTTGAAGCAGCCCAGAGAGACCAGGAGAAATGTCGTATTGCTGAGTCTGCACCCACTATGGTCCATGGTTACCATTCTCATCGTAGCTCTGCATCACCTCCCCAACAGCCTCGTTCAGGTAGAACCTCCACTGCTTCAGCACTTTAGTAAGTTCATTCCCGAGAAGAAGAAACCATCTCCCTCAGTCTCATGCAGTGGATGTGGCTCCACCTCTCATGGCTGAGGCACCCGGAAGTCTGCTTGTCCTGTGTGGGAAGGCAAACCACTTTGCCGCAGTGTGCCGTTCAGCACCAACCACAGCATCGGGCCTGGTGTCACATGTGGCTTGGGATGCTGGTAAGGAAGCCTTTAAGCTAACTGCGCCTTCAGACCTGGCATCACTCACTATAAGTGTATCACTTATAATAATCCAAAATTCCTTATCCAACCAAGACCCTCATCACGATGTTTCAGCACACCCTGACACTGGTGCCCAGGTCTGGCCCATCATTATTAGCTACCATGGGCCTTTCACATGACGGCCTCCAACCCTCTACCCAGCGAATCCGGGCCGCTGGAGGCACTCTCCTACGTGTTCTAGGTTACATCCCGACACATCACTATTCCTGATATTTCACAGTGGTCCACACAAGAGGATATATATATCATGCATGGCATATCCACGATTTTCTTAAGCCTCCAAGCATGCAAAGCACGGCATTGTCCCAACCAACTTTCTAGCTCCAGTCCCACCAGCGACTGTGTCACCAGCATTAGTGCACTCGCTACCTACATATCATCGTACACCAGCCCCATCTCGGCCTACAGTCATTCCCTTTCCCCCTATTGATGAGCACCTCGACAATCTTGCACGTTGGTTCAAGCAAGAATTTACTACATCAGCATTCAATGTATCTGCTCGCCCACTGCCCACCATGCCTGGCCCTCCCATTGAGATTCACTTGAACCCAGGTGCTGTTCCTCACGCTGTCCACACGCCTGTCTCGGTGCCACACCACTAGAAAGAGCAGGTTAAAGCAGATCTGGACCGAGATGTGACTATGGGTATCATTGAACCTGTGCCTGTGGGGATCACTACTACGTAGTGCTCACGCATGGTAGTTGTGGCAAAGAAGAATGGACAACCTCACCGCACAGTGGATCTTCAAGCTTTGAATAAAAACTGTCTCCGCGAAACCCATCATACACCAAGTCCGTTTAATCTTGCACAGTATGTCCCTGCTGGCACACGAAAAACTGTCCTAGATGCTTGGAATGGTTACTACGCTGTCCTCCTAGACTTAGAAAGCCGAGAGGCCTCCACATTTATCACTGAATTTGGGCGATACCGGTATGTCCGACCACCCCAAGGCTACCCTGCGGCTGGTGATGCTTACACCCGCCGATTTGATGAAATCATCCGCGATGTCCCTCGGAAGGTCAAATGCGTTGATGATACACTCCTCTGGGATGACAGTATTAAGGATGCATTCTGGCACACCTTTAATTACCTTTTCTTGTGTGCAAATAATGGCATTACATTCAACCCCGAGAAGTTTGTGTTCAGCAGGACGTCTGTGGATTTTGCAAGGCTCTCCATCACTGAGACATCTATTACGCCCTCTGTTGACATGCTTCAAGAAATTCGAGACTTCCCTATCCCTCAGGACATTACAGGAGCTCGCTCATGGTTTGGCCTAGTTGAGCAAGTTGCCAGGGCTTATTGCATCAAACCAGAGATGACATCCTTCCGTGACAGTGCAGTCGACCAAGCCTTTTTATTGGGATATTGCCTTAAGGACTGCCTTCACTGCATCCAAGCAACACATTTTTAATTTAGTAGGAGATGGAGTCCGCTCTTTCGAAGTCGGGCGGCCTACTTGGAGTGTCTGGTATTGGATTCTTACTCCTACAGCAGTATTGTTCCTACCCACTGGCCACGGCCCCCACTTGCTGTCGTGAGGGCTGGAAACTGGTTTTTGCAGGATCATGCTTCACCAATTCTGCAGAGTCTCGCTATACTCCCGTAGAAGGCGAAGCTTTAGCTAGCTCTGCTAGCCATCCTG
>NC_091549.1:36880346-36887846 GCF_042767895.1 Penaeus vannamei
ATTTCATAACAAATTTAGAATAAAAAAATATATAAATATTTTTATTAACAATATTTTCACATTAGCCATGTTTATTACCCTATATTTTTAATAATATTCTGTATACAATAAAATAAACAACAGGATTATTATATAACAACTTTTCCAATGCTTATTTTTTGTTCCTAAAAACAAAATTCATGATAAATTTCAAACATTTACAGAAGTCCCATACAAAAACTTTTTCTGCCTATCACTTGAAAACAAGCAATACACTCTTTACATAAAGTTCTTGCTATGATTTGCAATCAGAAAAATATATGATGTATAAAAAGACTACCTCTCTATATCACTGACTGAGGTGTCATGAAAACAGCATGTTAAATGTAAACTATTATGTTTTGTCAATACCTCAACATATGTAATTAAAATGCCACAATAGCATTATTCACACAACTGATACATAATTGTCATATGTTCTATGTTAGGGAAGATCTAATCTCCCTAATACACTTCTAAAATATCACCAAGTCATGGAAAAATAATATACAAACAATTCTTTGGCTAAAATTAAGGCACACATCAATACTAAATATGCTGAAAAAAGTACTTACTATTCATATTTGAAAGTGATACAAAGTATGTCAATTGAATATCCTTAGAAAAATCTATTTTTTTTTCTCTTGAAGTCTATGAATCAAAAAATCTAATTAAGTTCCACCTCCTCTGAGATTCTTTTATAAATAACATCATAATTTGCTATTAGAAATGCATAAACACATTAACACATGATAATTAAACCTCTGTCCTTACAAGATATATGAAAACCATGACACAAGAGTTGGTACTTTTATGATGAGAAATTTATAATACAGGTAGTTTCATGTCATGCTTGATATTAGTAATAAAATAGGAGTCATTCATGAGAGTGCTATCAATAATGCTAAAGTTATTCCTAAATCTACATCCTGAAAATCAAGAAATATGTATTTTTTTCAAAGTAAAACAAAGATCCATATAACTTTTTTTTAAATTCTGAAAGCAAAAACATCAAAGTTGTGCAAATGTGAATTTCCTAATAACTATAACAGCTAGCATTATGGCTCTCTTATAATGAAATTTAAACACTAACTGTAAAAGCAACAGCCAATATTTCTATAATGCAGAACTAGATGGATCCTTACGTGTTTGACTTTACTACATTGTGAAAATTATTCGTCCACTAGAAAAAAAAAAAAAAAAAAAAAACAGAAGACAAACAAAGAACAACATAAAAAATTGTGTATATCTATATGCATTTCCATACATATAATCTTTAGGACACATACAAAATACATTTTTGTAAATGCCTAAATATCAATTTCATACATACACATTAACACACACGTATGCGTTTATCTAAATAATCATAAATACTAAAGTCAGCTGATGGTTTAATTTATATTAAAATGTATAATTTACCTGCTGTCTAACCAACCTGGGAAGCACATAACCTTAGCCTATGATACATTCAAAATGAGGAATCAGGTCCTTCATTTTTACCCCTTCATGAGCATGTATATATGCATACTTGTTTGGTTACTGTTTATGACTGATTGGTTATTTTGCACGTATGTATTCATTAGAAAATTAATTTCTTATGTAATGGCTAGTTGCAGCTCATGAATGGGCAATATGGGATAACATCATTAGACTGAAAGATTTTGTAGTTTTTTCCCATACTATTTTGGATCATATTTTTGAAAAATAAAATTCTAGCAATAATATGTCAACAAGTTATACATCAATTCATACCTGAATTTTGTTTCCAATATTTGACATTTTTAAAAAATAATTGAAGATAACATACTGAATAAATCTGCAGTAATTAAATGCTGATGCATATGAGTTAACTTGAGACATATAGAGGCCTGTGATATACTGAAATGAAAAACAGTATTTAAGTAATTAATAGTATATGGAATTACAATTTAGTAATAAAAAAAAACAAAAAAACTGATCAGTTGTTTTCATGAGTATCTAAAGGTGAATTTTGGAAAGCTGTCCTAAATCTTTGGCTGGAAGCATACTTGCGCATGAAACTTTACCAAAATTTCCTTTCCCATATAATTTCTTAGGTATCTGCATGGTAAATCTTACAATACACATAACTTAAAAGTTACTAAAACATGCTTGGAAGAATGCTTCTAACCTCACCTGAAACTAGGTATGATTAGCTTACCAATATTTACTTTAGTACAAAATGAATTTACAGTGTCAGGTGCTGCTGTACACTTACTTATTTCTGTAGCAATAAAGTAAATGAAGAGACAGGCCTGTCATTCTTCACATTGAATTTTTTGTAGAAGGCATATGTTTAGTATGTCAGCAAAATAGTTTACAGCATAGTAAGTTTACAGCTACCCTGAGGATAAATGGACATACCCCATAATTTATTAAAAAAAGTAAAAAAAAAAAATTGTGATAACCTTTAAGTACACAAAATAGTTTTTTTTTATGATCTTTGAACAAAAATGCATAAATTATAGATGATGGCTGTAAAAACTATCTGTTTTCTTTTTCATTCTTTGAAGTTTTCCTTTGCAATTTTTGATTGTTAAATAAATGCATAGACATCAATATTATGTTTTTGGTTTTAAAAAGACACACTTTCATGGTCTCCAAAAGAGTCTATGCAAGAATCTGTAATCTGATTATGTAATCACAGAGATGTAATTCAGGATGGGTATCCCCAAAATTAAATTCCCGAGAGAAGTACAATAAAGTTGTACAAAAAAGCAATCTTACAAATAGAATGAGACAGGTAATCATAACAAACATCTAAATTTTCACTTCAAAAATATCCATAAGCCTGGAAAGAGGTACAAAGCACATAGATGAGCCAAAACGAAATCATGATGGCTCCCGAAACGTATTTCATTGGAACATTTCCTCCAAGCTCTGCTTTTCCAAACACTCCCAGGAATCTGAAAATGCCCATTCAGTTAGAACAAAGAATAACAACATAAGAATGCAATAAAATAAGTTCACTTTGATTTCAGTACATACTTCAATAACCTTCTAACTATGAATAATAATATGGATATTGTCAAGGCTCTAGATATCTAAGAAGTGAAACAAACTTGTTAATCATATTCTCCTGCAGATATGAGACTTACTAGCAATTTACAACACCCATTTCCATGAAACATTCTCATCTTCTACTTACCTTCTCAGCAAAAGGAGACCAATGCACAAAATACAAAGACCAGTGAATACGCCAACACTGAAGCCTAGGTTACCAGCAGGAACAAAGAATACTTTTCCCTGAAAGCATGAGGGGAAATTATCACAACAGTGTGGTGTATCACCAAACAATTAGAATCTGAATAGAAATGTAATACTTAATTACCAACTGAGCAGGTTATTACCCCATATTTCTTGAGTGAATCTAAATAGAAATGATCTTAAATTGAATTAATAAAATAGGGTAAAAAATGTACATCAAATCATTAAACCATCTTAATCATTACCATTATTACTTCCAATGTGCATATACAAACACCATTTTCACAACAGAATAATGTGCAACCAGAAAAAGTTAAAAAAGAAAGAGGGAAATAATTGAATAGTATTTCAAAATTTCATTTACTAATTTACAAACTAAAAGCTAGACTTACCCTTATCTTGTTGACTATTGCTGCAATGAGCCATGGTGCTCCCAATCCCAGGAACACATTGACTGAGTTACTACCTGTTACATTACCCACAGCATTATCAGCATATTTCTCTTGAACAGCTGCAGTCTTGGATGCAAATGTATCTGGCAGTGAAGTTCCCAGGGCAACGAAGGTGATGGCTAATGGGAGGAGAAAGATATATGTTAAGACTAATGTCTATATCAGAAGACAGCAGCAATCACTTGCATTCTGCACATAGATGGGTCTGCCAATGCTTAGCCACAAAGGAGTCAATTAGTAGATCTTGCGACCTCACTTTTCCTTGAAAAAGTGGGAAAACGCTTTTTTACTAATGCTATCAATATTGGCACTGTTATTTTTGTTATAAACATTATAATTACTATATTGTTACTGACATTACTAACAGCAGTATTATATATTAGAAAATCAAGGAAAAGGGTAAACAGGTGAGACAGGTAATTTGCAATAATGGCTCATTGGTGACTGTACTTTTGTAGCCATCTATATTTAAAAACAATTACTAAATCTAACACACACATTGGGCAATGGCATGTATGTACATGCCATGCCCGGTGGCTTGGGGTTAAACACATAATCACATGTCTTGACAATGACTGTCTGAATTTTTAACAACCTCAGCTGTCCTTACCAGTAACAGAGTTCTTGAGTCCAACAAGACAACCAAATGTGGCAGCCAAATCACCAATGATTGCCGTCAACAAACCAATAGCGCCGAGAGATACGAAGAAACACAACCATCCACCAAGTATGCCAGGGGGAGGCACCAGAGAAAATATGATCTGGAAAAGAAAAACATTGATAAATATAATCCAAAATATCATCTAATACAATTTCTATCCATTCAAGCTTTTCAAATCTAAAGTAGTAATCTTTTATATAAAACAGTTATTTACTATGAGATGAACACATATACAAACACATGTATGTGTGTGTGTGTGTGTGTGTGTGTGTGTGTGTGTGTGTGTGTGTGTGTGTGTGTGTGTGTGTGTGTGTGTGTGTGTGTGTGTGTGTGTGTGTGTGTGTCTGTGTGTGTGTCTGTGTGTGTGTCTGTGTGTGTGTCTGTGTGTGTGTCTGTGTGCATGTGTGTCTGTGTGCATGTGTGTGTGTGTGTGTGCGCGCAGGTGTGTACAGTAGCATTATGATTAAAAAAAAAAAATCATGTATACTCACTTTCCACCCAAAGGTAAGGAAATGCATCACATAATCCATTCCCGTTGCATTTTCAATGTCACCACCATTAACATTGAGAGCATCCTTAATCTGACTCAGGTAAGTCTCATGGTGAACTTGCAGTGCATGCACATTGGCATTTGTCATGATCATCATGTTGGCCAAGACATTGTTGAAATCTAGCGAGAAATTAAAAAAGAGATAAGAAAACAAGAGAATGGTCGTTAAGAAAGATCTGTCTGTTGTCTTTTTCCAAGTCCATTCAATCATATTCTACTCTTCAGCAACTTTCTATTCCATACATGTTTCATAACAAGCTAGATCTCACCATCATCATTGGTAATGGTAACAGCTGTGCGGTTGATCTGGCCCAACTTAGCTCCTCCAGTTGGGTCAAAAAGTTCAATCTCAAAATGCTCATCTTTTTCTGGGGTCATGTCATCGATAATTGGAATCTCAATATTCTGTTCAATCTGTTTATAAGAAAATAGATAACCATTAATTATGGCATAAGTATACTTTTTCACATACAAGATGTTTTTATGTAATGCATAGTTTATGACAGTAACTGTTTATCTATGACACTTGATCTTTATCAAATAAAATACTAAAATATAAAAGAGAGAGATATGAAGGAAAACTAATTCAAAGTGCCTTCATTATAAAACAAAGTATGAATCACAATACACTATTTCAGAAATGGAAATGAGCATTTGAAATTCTAATTATACAATATTTAGCAATATATTCCCCATGTTATTTAAATAGTTAAACCATCATATCATTGCTTCCCATCTATACATCCAACAATAATTATCACACATTATCCCTTGTCCTTACCTCAGTGTGCTTGAACACGAGAACACCTTCCCCTCCTTCAAAGTCCCTTCCTGAGATAGCAGTTTTGTCAATTGACCTCCATTTCACAGTAATTTCCCCGTCAGCTCCATTCTTTCGCACTACAGGGATGATTGCCTTACCAATGCTCTCCTTTACAAGAAAACCTCGCTTCTGGAACATTACCATACCAGGTTCTGCAAACATGGGATAATACTTTAGTAATACAGATTTTGTTTATCAGTCCAGAAAAACAATTTGTTTTAGCTCTAAGAAAAATGCAGCTAGTTTCATATGTCTATGATACTTCAAAAAATATATTTAAATTTTGCAACTTTGCTCAAAAATGTGTTGCTAGATCAACAGTCTTGCTAAAACTTCTACATCCAAAAAAAAAAAGAGTAAAAAGGAAAAAAATCATATGCAGCAGGTCTGTGCCAGTGGTAAATACTGCAAACTCCTCTGTATACTTATTTTGCACAGTGTCAACCTTTACAGTGCAGTGTATCAATATCCTTTAACACAAACACTGTGTCTGTACAATGCATAAGTGATGAGTGGTAAAAATAATTATGCCTTAATTTTTTTATATGAACTGAGATGTATGTTTCAACACATTCTTGTTAATATAGATAAATTTGAGTGTTATCAATGCTCATTCAATACAGTAAAATATCTACTCATATTTTTTGTCCTTAAACCTTTTTGAAAGGACAAAGGAGTCCAGAATCAAAACCTTTAAAATACTTTAGAAACAGCAATTAAGCTAGATTAATGATTCTATGACATTTTGTGTGCTAGAAAGTCCACTGCACCTAATATACTTTAATACATATATAAATGTACACATACTACAAATATCAACTAAATTAACATGAAACCTAACTTCTACCATATTAGACAGCTACTAAACTCCTACTGTCTTTCAAATTCTTTTAATCTCTTTTCAATATCTTTAACACATAAATTTCTCTTTACATTACACAAAGCACATAATATATATACACACAGCTCTTTGTATAGAGCTCTTTTTATGTATGGCAAAGTAAGCTACGCTGCTCTTAGTTATCATATATAAGAGGACATTAAAAGGTACAAAAAAGTAAAAAAGCAATATCAATTAAGGAAACATAATTAAGAAATCAATGACCAATCACAAAATAAATACCCTGATTAAGGACTTTCCAATGATGCTTAAAGATTTTAAAACCGCATACAATGATTATTTGGAGAAAGTTCAAAGAACTGGAATATCATATAAATAATCTCAGCACCTTTTCTGTCTCAACAGACAAGACTATTGGTAACATACAATCTGCTATTGGACAGGCAGCTTCAATAATAAATGTTGAATAATAGCGTACAAGCTCTTCTTGCAAACAAACATCTCAGTCAAATGTTTAAACTTGCCAAACTATACCAAATATTACTGGTATCCAGATCAGACATACTATCTGTAAAGCAAGAATCAAAACATTCATTATCTTACACTTGTAATGCATAAATAAAGAACATGAAATATCTTGCCTAGTTTTATCCCTTAACTCTCAAATAACTGTTAACTACCAAATGATTGTGTGTGTGTGTGTGTGTGTGTGTGTGTGTGTGTGTGTGTGTGTGTGTGTGTGTGTGTGTGTGTGTGTGTGTGTGTGTGTGTGTGTGTGTGTGTGTGTGTGTATGTGTGTGTGTATGTGTGTGTGTATGTGTGTGTGTGTGTGTGTGTGTGTGGTGTGTGTGTGTGTGGTGTGTGGTGTGTGTGTGTGGTGTGTGTGTGTGTATGTGTGTGGTGTTTGTGTATGTATATGTGTGGTGT
>NC_091549.1:36892846-36897846 GCF_042767895.1 Penaeus vannamei
CTGTTGCGCTCTACCTTCGTGCATTCATGGTATATATATTACATATTTTAATACAACAAATAATTCAGAGAGAGAGCTAAATGTATCTGTACATGTAAATGAGTAAATTTTACTAACCAGTAGTACCTTTTACAGTGATATATATATCTATATATATATATATCTATATCTATATCTATATATATATATATATATATATATATATATATATATATATATATATATATATATGTCCTTTTTCTTTTTTCACACACTGGTGGTTTTATAATTAAATTCCAAATACCTACTGTGATATGTTATAAAGCCCACAATCCATAGTTGATCTCAGATAAAATATTCCCTGCAACCTACAGGTCTTAGGCACTCTGGCAAAAGCTTAAATATCACACCATGTGCTTTCTGGCAAGTGAGCATGGTTACTTGCTTGGCAATGAATCATTGGGGAAGTCTACAAGCTCTATCTTGGCAGAATACATAAGGGAGATGTGTCAACTTCTGCTAAAATACCAAAGGCGTGTTTGTCCTATGGAGGTGGCTGGCTGTGTTAGTAAAATTTACCAAAAAATAGTAAAGTAAATGAAGGCAGAAAAAAAAGAACCAATAACAGGATTCACACACATCTGTGAAAATCATTGATGTTTAAAGCTACAATTACAACCAAACTATGTAAGAGTACGGGTCTATATACATAGTAATTTTACACAGCAATTATTCTGAATAGATGCTGAATGCAGATGATAAACTAAATTTCATACTGAGTACTGACCGGTAACATGTAGATGATCTATGAAAGAGGCGAGGAAATTGATGTGCAACTGGATTCATAAAGCATTAAAAAAGGATGAAATGTTGCCCATAAAGTAACTCAAGAAATTGGAAAAAATACATAAATGGAGAATATGCACATAAATAAAAGTTCATGCACTGAAATATACTATGCATACCTATGCACATCATTTCTCTCTCACACACACACACGCACGGAAGCCGCCGTGGCGGTTCATTCTGTGCTTTAAGTACTAGAAAGTAGTGTATCATGCCCGATGTCTCAGCTGCGCATTTTTGGACTTATTTGTTCCTTCTAAGTAGAGATTATTCCACAGAATGCAAGAATGCATAATAGTAGTGTTTAACCTTACAGCTTCCTATCTTTCTTTAGGTTCAGTGCCTATAAGCATATTCTTGACAGGCGTGCTACGGGCAAAGACAGGGGCAAAGACAGGGGCTCAACACGAGTTCTTGGATGTTGAATAAAAGAGTAAAGGAGACCATGGCACATTGAAATGTGCGTCCCACCCAGCAGCATAAAGTAATCTTTCCCACCACGTTCTCAGTGTGGTTCGTAAGTTATGACCAGTTGAAGGCAACATCAAGATATCAAATGGTAGGTTATTCGATGATCTTGAAATGAGTCTTCAAGCTCAGCATGAATTAATCTTTTCGATAGGAGTAATAGCCAAGTCAGTCGTTATTTTTATCAACAGTTTGTGTAGTGTGTAGTCAGGTTTTATGTTCCTGTTCTCTGATGTCCTTCACATAATTCAGATTGTTGCGCTGGGAGGTAAAAACATCAGCGTAGATGCATTTAATTAAGGCTTTGAAATATATGAATCTATTCAGTGTAAATGTTATACGCATTAATGCTAGGACTGACCCTTGGAGGGACTTTCATAGTAGGAAAAATGTGTCCTGTATGCATGTCTCACACTGGACTATTACTGTTATTATTGTATGATCATTCTGACCATTTATCCAGATCTGAATCCTGCTTGCTTTCCTGCTAAGGTTGGTTTTATGATATTGGCCTTAGCACATCAGGTAAATGGCATCAGTTGCTGATACCTCTTTTATATTACATCATCCTTTTAATGCACTGCCCTGTACTCAAAAACGCACGGACGCGCACGCACGCACGCGCACGCACGCACACGCGCACGCACGCACGCACGCACGCACGCACGCACGCACGCACGCGCACACACACACACACACACACACACACACACACACACACACACACACACACACACACACACACACTTAATCGAACACCCTTACTATTAAGGACTATAAATACGTATGAACACACTTTTGAACAAACAAAACCTATCCGAAGAAACAGTCTCTCTTCTTAATTACAATATTCACATGATTTACAGTCATTCACATATATGGCATAAGAAGGAAAGAATATCAAAGTAACAGCTGAAGCATAACGTCATATGACACTTCCGGTCCAGTAGATGAAGTAGTCAACAAAAGCTGTGCAATGTGTACTCAAGCAGGCATCTATCATCTATTGCCTATAATTCTGCAACAAGTGGCAGATCTGGAGCGATGTCAAGACAACCAGGGTGACGCAGTCCATACTTACACTATGCAGGTATTTGTCAACACCCTGTAAATGAAGGTTGAAGTGTTCTCACATTCAGTCTCACATACAGCAGTGATTGATTTCATACACTCTGGTGAATGCATGTCACAGCTGATGTCTTTAGAATACATAACATAATTTTAAGCATCATAATACAGCACAACCAGGACAAATGTGTAACAAATACAGTAACAAAATATGTATAGCTAAGAACATTTTAAAAGTGTATTGATATCATTAGATTGCAAGAAAAGTGTCATGTGTTATAGGAGTCAAGAAGCACTTGCTAGTGAGAAAGATGCGTTTCCATGGTAATATATGAACTGAATTAATCTTATCATAACAGAATCAGTTAATTTTTTGTTAATTCTGCAAATTAATACTTCATACAGACCATTACAATTATAATTGTTGTTAATTCTCCAAATACTTCCTACAGACTATTACAGTGCTAAAAGAAATGAAGAAATATATTACACAGAAACTGCATTTTTCACTCTTCGTGCAGTGAGTGAGATGACAGTGAAGAGAGTACTAGACACTGGACAGGTGCCAGAGGAAGCGTTGAGTATACAGGTTATACACACGTTGGATTAAGACTAATGCCTGTCACATACATTTTTTTCTGTTTACACAGTTTGGAAGACTGTTCACTACACGAGCATTACTATGTACATTTTCATTAGTAATTTCAATATAAATAAAATTTGAAATGACCTATTGAATTACTGGCAGAATTATATGTTTAACAAATCTTTGCGCCATCATGAAGTTACTTCTCATAATCAAAATTTATGTATCAGATATTGTGTACCACCCTCGTCACTCCGTCAATATAATTAAAACTTTATAGAGCTAAATTCTTTGGTTATGACATAATTATCAGTTCACGCATGATTTAATTAAGGAAAGAAGTTATAAACTACACTACTGCGAGTAAAATGAAGTTGCAGTGGATATCACTAGTATTACTGTACCACTCTTCCCAAATGTTTGTAACTCTGTCACTATAAGTGTGATATGTGCAAAGTATTTCCAACTGAATTTAATATTTCTGTGGCATGTAAAAAATGGGAACATATCTTAAAATATATTACACAACGTTGAGCAAAATATTTATCAGAATATATACCGAGTTGCATGCTTTAGAAAAAAAAACTACTCAATTTCAGCATTGCAAGATTGGTAAAGATAAAGACTTCCCATTTCAACATTGCAGAAAAAGGATTTATTTTCATACACATGTTCACTGAAGTATAAAAAGAACCTCAAATGTTTTAAAATCCTAATGCATATATAAAAACCATCAGATTCTGTATGCAAAAATGTTTAAAAAAATGACATGACCCATAAGCAATTAAAAGAAGGAACATTCCTTATAAAATGACTTTCGCGATGCAACACACCTAAACATTCCAACGATGCATGTCTGATACAAAACTTTACTTCGGAAATAGAAGACATTCTTTTTTATCACCTCTGACCTACAAAGTACATCCATGGGTTACATGCGTTGAAGCCTTCAAGTTCATGACAATTGTACATAAAGAGAAGTTAGAAACATGTAATACAAACGTTTCGAAAAAAGAGAAATCAATGTCATTACACATATATACAAAAGTGGGAGTTCATATGGTTTATAAAAGCAGTCAATGGGAAAACATCCAATATCCAAAGGAGTTATTTACATAATTTACCGTCTACCTTACTCTGAACACAATAAAGATGGTATTAGGTATAATGAATATAATAGCATTCATTACAACATCAATGGCCGTCACTTAAACACTTATTGATAATGGCAAAGAGCACAATTATTTTAAATAAATAAAGCATGACAATATCAAAGCAAAAGAAAAAAAATCACACGAACAACAAAAGCGATAAAAAAATCCAGCAAATCTTAATGACACCAAGCAGCAAACCGCACACCAGTTTAGGCCTAAAAAAAAGAAACAAAAATCCGGTTTCTCATCAGCGCCCGCATCTGAAAATTGCCGCCGCATCGAATTTTATGTATTAATATTTTTTAAATTTCCAAAATGTTCGACAAAATTGCGCCAAAAATAGCCCGCCGTTCGCAAAATGTCTTCGCGCCAAATCGTGTGAACGGCCGACCTGACAACAAAACGAAGCCTTGCGTGGCGAAGAGAAGGAAGTTGAAGGTAGTTCGCTTCGCAGCCCGTTTGTAAACAACCGAAAGGGCCGCCTCTTAGAGCTTTAAAAGTATATCTGTCCGAACTGCATCACTTATTTCAGTTTACCTTTCGATCTTTGTTAGTCACTAAAATGGAAAATATGTACCTGTGGCACCAGTGGGTCTTGCCCTGAGGTGTCACTAATGATGGAAGCTGTCCTCGAGCTGTAAAACTAGCAAAAACTCAAATGCACGATTTATCCACCAATCATTACCTTTATTTTCATTGAAAATTACCTTTTCGTACATACAGAATTATCCATTTTATTGACATTGCATATAAAAAGTAATCTTATTTGGCCTCGATGCATCAATAATAATAATAATAATAAAAATCACGTGCCGCATTTGAATTTTGAAAAAGTTCTGTTGAGAAACCGGGATTTTTTTTATCGGCCTGAGCACTAGCTTTGATTTTTTTTCTGCCTA
>NC_091549.1:36910346-36915346 GCF_042767895.1 Penaeus vannamei
AGCTCTTAATACCGGGAGAATGAAGAAGACTGTCTGTCTTTATTTCGACTTCCCACTAAACGCAATAAACTTTGGCCCATATTTACAGTTATTAAAAAAAATCCCTCTCTCTCTCTTTCTCTTTCTCTTTCTCTCTCTCTCTCTCTTTTGAGGCAGAGCTATTTTCCCAAAGTGTTTTCATAAGTTCGTGGAATATCGTTTTTTCCTTGCTAGGAAACAGGGCGCTTTAGTTTGTTAATGGGATAGAAAGGGGGTAACACGTGAGCAAAAGGAAAAGAGGACGACATAATACGCAGGGGAGCCGAGACGCATAACAGAGAAGGAAAATGAAATGAAAATAAAAAAAATACTAATTTCTCCTCGTTTCTTATTCACGTCCCTCCCCTTTCACTTCTAAAGAGTGGGAACAAAGGAAAATCAACATGAACTGCTTATGGTTACCCCTTTACCCTCTTTCTTCTCCCCCCTTCTTCCTTCCACTTTCCTCCCTTCCCCCTTTCCCCCCTCTAGCACACTGACTCGAGGCATTACAGAAACAGGTATTGAACAAGTTTCAGGCTGATGTAAACACCAATATTGGACCAACGAGGATTTTACTTAAGAGGAGAAAGAGAATGTGGAGCAAAGTTTACTGCTGCGGTCATTTGGTTTATGGACGACCGAGGCGTGGATCTGGTGTGAAAATATATTGGAAATGACGAAAACATTGGGAAAGCTGACATGTTTTGCTGTACCTGGAAGAGCGAGAGAAAAGAGAGGAGATCAAGTCTACCAGTGAATGGAAAAAAATGAAGAATAATGGGTACGTGAGAGAGAGAGAGAGAGTGAGAGAGAGAGAGAGAGAGAGAGAGAGAGAGAGAGAGAGAGAGAGAGAGAGAGAGAGAGAGAGAGAGAGAGAGAGAGAGAGAGAGAGAGAGAGAGAGAGAGAGGAAGAGGAAGAGGAGAGAGGGGAGAGAGAGAGAGAGAGAGAGAGAGAGAGAGAGAGAGGGGAGAGAGGGGGAGGAAGAGAGGAAGAGGAGAGAGAGAGAGAGAGAGAGAGAGAGAGAGAGAGAGAGAGAGAGAGAGAGAGAGAGAGAGAGAGGAAGAGGAGAAAGAGAGAGGAAGAGGGAGAGAAGAAGAGGGAGAGAGGAAGGGAGACAGGGAGGAAGGGAGAGAGAAGGGAGAGAGGGAGAGAGAGAGAGAGAGAGAGAGAGAGAGAGAGAGAGAGAGAGAGAGGGAGAGGGAGAGGGAGAGGGAGAGGGAGAGGGAGAGGAGAGGGAGAGGGAGAGGAGAGGAGAGGGAGAGGGGAGGGAGGGAGAGAGAGAGAGAGAGAGAGAGAGAGAGAGAGAGAGAGAGAGAGAGAGAGAGAGGAGAGGGAGAGGGAGAGGGAGAGGGAGAGGAGAGGGAGAGGGAGAGAGAGAGAGAGAGAGAGAGAGAGAGAGAGAGAGAGAGAGAGAGAGAGAGAGAGAGAGAGAGAGAGAGAGAGAGAGAACATAAAAAAGTATAACTCCTACAAAGTCCCAGACACAGAGGGACCTAACTCCTAAGAGAAAATAGAACAAGGGCCCAGTCAGCACACGAGAGAATGTCCAAGGCCGCAGAAGAGGGCGTGGTGGCAGGGACAAGGAGAGGAGGGGGCAAGGGGAAAGGAGAGAGGGAGAGGGGGAGGTGGAAGGATAACGGGAGAAGGAGCAGAGGGGTCGTGGTGGTAAGGACAGGGAGAGGAGGGGGAGGGGAGGAAGGGGGAAGGGGGAAGGAGAGAGGGAGAAGGGGAGGGGGAGGATAACGGGAGAAGAAGAAACAGAGGGGGCGTGGTGGTAAGGACAGGGAGGAGGGAGGGGGAGGGGAAAGGAGAGGGGAGAGGGAGGAGGGAGGATAACGGGAGAAGGAGCAGAGGGTCGTGGTGGCAAGGACAGGGAGAGGGAGGGGGAAGGAGAGAGGGAGAGGGGGAGGAGGGAGGATAACGGGAGAAGGAGAGAGGGGTCGTGGTGGTAAGGACAGGGAGAGGAGGGGGAAAGGGGGAATGAGAGAGGGAGAGGGAAGGAGGGAGGATAATGGGAGAAGGAGCAGAGGGGGCGTGGTGGTAGGGACCAGGAGGGGAGGAAGGGGGGAAGGAGAAAGGGAAAGGGGGAGATAGAGGGATCCTGAAGGAGGAAAGGGAGAAGGAGCAGAGGGGGACGGGGCCGAGGAGGCGGGGGAGAAGAGGGAGACGGAGGGAGGGTAGAGGGAGAATGAAAGAAGATGGGGGGGGGGGTAGGGAGTGGTCGGGAACAGGACGGTGTGGTTCCCCTAGATTCCCGTCCTTCTCCGCTGGGGGTTTGGGGCCCTTTAGCAGCCTACCTAGTTTGTGTGTTTGTTTGCGTGTGTTTGCGTGCGTGCGTGAGTGTGTATGTGTGTGTGTGTGTGTGTGTGTGTGTGTGTGTGTGTGTGTGTGTGTGTGTGTGTGTGTGTGTGTGTGTGTGTGTGTGTGTGTGTGTGTGTGTGTGTGTGTGTGTGACTCTGTCTCTTCTACTTCGTAAAGCAAAGTGCACCAATGCAGTGTATGCTCTTTGCAATATCGCTTCGCTGCTGAATTCTGAAATTTTATAAACATTCTCCAACACTGCATCTAAAAATGGCACAAAATGGAACCAAAGGAAGCCGAAAGTAAAGATAATAATGAGACAAAAAAAGAAAAGAAAAAAAGAACTGAAGCATAGCCGACTTCCGCCCAATACCCAGAGGCCCCTCCCCTCCCCTCCCCACCCACCTCCTCCTCCCCTTCTCCAGTAATTTCCACTCCCCCATTCCACCCCTCCCCCCCTCCCCTCCGCCCATGCCTCCTTCGCTCCTCAGGGATCTCCAAAACAAAGGTCAGGGCTGCACGCACTTGCCAGACTGGCTGCTTATCTGAAGGTACAGCAATTTTTATTCTTTTTAGTAGGTATGCTCTGAGCAGTTTAGACGACGCGTGAGTATTATAAATATATATACAGAGAGAGAGAGAGAGAGAGAGAGAGAGAGAGAGAGAGAGAGAGAGAGAGAGAGAGAGAGAGAGAGAGAGAGAGAGAGAGAGAAGAGAAAGAAAGAGAGAGGGAGAGAAAATAGTTTTACTTTTTTTGCGTGTGTTCATGCGTGCGTGAATATGACCACGTTCGCGCGTTAAAACCATAACGATAATAACAAAACGTTAATAAAATAGAATAAAAAAAATCCTCAAAACTTTTGATAAGATCTCCCAAGAAGCGTAATTCCCTCGGAGATTTGAAGATTTCCCCTTCCTTGAGGAGTTTAACAACCGGTGAAGTAGCTTGGCTCGGCGCAAGGAGTAGGACTTTAAGCTTGGAAGAATTTCAGTTTTAAAAAAGTGCTCTGCTTAAGATAATATGGTAAAAATAAAATGTTCTGCATAAAATCTTGCATAAGGTAATTTTGGGTATCATATGGAGATTACATTTAGCCATGTTGCAACGTGTTCCTGCTTTTAATATATGTTACTTTGCTGATTTTAAATACACTGCGATAAAACAAGGAATAGTACAAAGCAGTTCTCAAATTGTTATTTTCAAATAACAAGCTAGTTCAGTTGCATAATGCTTGTCAAAAAAGCTTTCATAAAGGTTAATTCTACAAAAGAAAGACGAAGATAGGAAAAGATTGAGAAGAAGCAACACACGAAAATACAAAAAGAAACCTAAAAGAATCGACACCAAAAGAAGGAAGACCGAAGGGCAGACAAATTCCCTCTCTCCCTAATAACAGTCACGTCCAGACGCGCCATTAACCGACCCGGACGGAGGCTATTTGACAACGCATTCTCATTTCTTTTCCTCTCCTTTCTTTCTACCTCCTTTTCTCCTCTTTCTCTTCCTCCCGTTCTGAAGTGTCCTCGTTTTCATTTTCTTTATTTCTTAAAACGCATTTTTTTGCCTGTGCTGGGAACAAAACGGCCTGACAATTTGTAAAGCGGATGGTGCGCCCTTCTTGCTCGCAAACGTTCAACAGGTAGAGTGAGCCCTCTGGCCGCAGATGGAACAGGTGGCTCCGCGGATGCTGGGAGGTGCTGGGCATCATGTTTATTCTGTTCCAACTGTTGTCTAATAGTTTGATGTGCGCACTAGAGGTCAAGTAAGTTAGTTAGTCAGGGAGGGTGTGCGAGTATTGCTAATGCGTGTAGACTGCCACATGTTCATTAAAGTCTGTGTGAGACACTGTGGATACTGCAATTATTTAAGTGACGTTACCTACATTCAAAATCATGAAAGTTTATGCATTATTCTAAAAATTTACATAATACCATCTTTTAACGCCTGATCCATAAAACTCAAACTCAGAAAACGGAATTTTTTTCATATAGTCTCCTATATTAGCGAATCTATTCATTAAGCTATTCCCAGTCTTAAAATTTTGTAATAAAAATATTCATCAAAACATTGATCAAAATACGCAGTGCAATATACGCAAAAAAGCACAGAACAGCAACCTTGAAAATGTTCGCAAGCTATACAAGGCAAAGGTTAAGGTACGCGGTGGTATTGATCTGCCTTTAATGGTTTCGCGCTGTATCATTTATTTTCCCTAATGAAAGCCTTTCTGCGATCACTACGCCGCGGGGCGAGCCAGTCCCAGAGCCAGCGACATACAGCATATAAATAACGATGTCTACAAAGAAGAAAAATATTTAAAAACCATGCAAGGACAGGGAAAAAGGATACGTATCACTATTTTGCTTCTTAACATAAACAACAACAACCTTTGCGCTGCGCCTATTGGTCGGTCACGTGTTAGGGATCCGCCCAGTCCCTACGTCACCGAACCCGCCACGCAATATTCACCTCAAGGCACGGTTTGCTTAAGGTCTGGTTTCCCGGAACACGCCGAAAATCTCCCTTAGAAAAATGAAGATTTCCAAGAATGTGAATAAAGAATGGCGGGTCATAATTTTCAGTCTGTTTTCACAATATCCCCAATCTCGATTTTATCACCGTTCCTATGGATGTTTGCATGGCTGTTGATTTGTCTTTGCGAAGGTAAGTATGCGA
>NC_091549.1:36937846-36940346 GCF_042767895.1 Penaeus vannamei
TACTCACACTCACACAATCATACTCACACTCACGCACTCATACTCACACTCACGCACTCATACTCACACTCACGCACTCATACTCACACTCACGCACTCATACTCACACTCACGCACTCATACTCACACTCACGCACTCATACTCACACTCACGCACTCATACTCACACTCACGCACTCATACTCACACTCACGCACACATACTCATAACCATACTTATACCCAAACTCACACACTCATACTCACAATAACACTCATACACACACACATACACACACTAAAAGGATACATCCTGACCCTCATGAATATAAATCTGATGAAATATAAATATCGACAGTTACGCAAATCTTTCTAGAGCATACTGGAATTTCCGAAAATATTTTGCCAATTCAGATCTTCGCTGCTTATCATGGAAGCCTCTGAACCACGCTGTAATATCCTATTCATCAATCAACAGCATTGCGTGAAAATCTCTTTATTCACAACGAACCACCACAGTTCATCATCGAGGAGAATCTCTGTGATAATTCCCCATATTCGATCACCAAAACAAAATGAAATATTTCGTTCAGCGTAGTCCTTAAAACTACATGACCTCAAAATTAACTAACCTTTGACGAGGCTTGAATGACGTATAAAATATTCTCCTAACAACAGGAATAACCAACTATCTTATATTCTGAAGGGAAGAAGGTCAGATTTCCCTACATGTATAAAAGACCCCCAAGAACTGAAATACATTTAAACACGAACAGCAACAAGAGACAAGTCAGAGGGGGCGGAAAAGCATGACCCCGAGAGATGCAGCTGGTAAACGGTGGTGTCGCTTAGGCAGACAACTCGCTGTATAAACGCAATGTATGTTGCAGGGATGTAATGTAGGTATGCATTTCTGGTCTTGTGTGTTCACTTTTCCTGATCTCTATCTCTCTTTTTGAATAAACATTCGTACTATGTATATATCCCGGTGGGCTTTTTACGAAGCAATAGGAACTGAATAGGAAATGGCTTTTATTGAGTGTGCAAATTAAGGTAGCTCAGTCCTGATCCCTTGGCTCATTCATGAAAGTCTATGCGGTTTTCTGTATATTTCTACTCAGAATTACATTTTACAGAACATCTCTATCTGTGTATTTTTGTCATCAAATTACATAAACTCCCTTAGATCCCGTAGACACATTCCAGAAAGCGCAAACTCCATTGAGGATAAAACACTATTCAGAAAGGAACCCATTACTCATTCCACCATGAATTTGCACTAATCACTCAACATTCCTCTCTAAAGGTAATTGACGCCGAGGCAAGTAGATGGACGAACCTAATCGAAACCCTTCCTTCTTGCCTACAGGCCTGAAAAAAACAAACAAACAAACAAAAAAAAACAATCCTACAGAAAAATCCATCCTTGCGAAATCCTACCTTAAGGTCTCGAATCCTCCGCTCCTCTCCGTTGGGGATGGACATCACGCAGACGGCGCTGATCACGAACAGGTTAAAGGCCGCTGAACCCACGATGGTGCCGGGACCCAAATCCTTGGCCTCGAAGTCGTTGCCGATGACCTCGATGACTGACAGCAGGATCTCCGGGGCCGAGGAGCCGAGGGCCATGAGGGTGAGGTTGGCCACGGCGTCGCTCCAGATCCTCACCTCGATCACCTCCGGCTCGTCCTCCTTCTCCGAGGTCAAGTATACCTGGAGGAGAGTCAAAAGAGGGGGGTGGGATCAGCGGATTTAGTTGACGTATGGTTCACTCCTTCTTCCGTGTTTGTATAAATATATATTCATGCCCATATGCATATCCTTCCCTTCCTCCTCCCTCCTTCTTATCTCTCCCTCCTTTCCTCCTCTTTCTCTTTCTGCTTCATATCTAACCCCTTCCCTCTCTCCCTCCCTCCCCTACCCACCACTCCTTTCTTCCCTCCCTCCCTCCCTCCCTCCCTCCCACCACTTGCTCCCTGCTTTACTCCCCAACCCACCACTCCATCCATCCCTCCCTCCCTCACTCCCAACAATTCCTCCCTCCCTTACTCCCTTACTCACCACTCCCTCTCTCCTCTCCCACCACTCCCTCTCTCCTCTCCCACCACTTCCTCTCTCCTCTCCCACCACTTCCTCCCACCTTTACTCCCCAATCCACCACTCCCTTCTTCCCTCCTTCCTTCCCTCCCTCCCTCCCTCCGCCCTTCCTTCACCACACCCACCTTCCTCGTCTTGCTCGTGATCTTCTCGATGGCGCCCATGAAGATGTCCGCAATAATGGCGACGCCCATGAAGCAGTAAAGGAGACCGACCAGGTAGAGGAAGGCTCGAGCTCCCTCCGACCAGGTGTACTCCGAGATGATTGGCAGAAGGAGGCCCTCTCCGGAACACCTGTTGGGGGGGGAGAAAAAGAAGGTGGAGCGTAAGGGGGTGTGAACGGTGTATGGAGGGTAGGGGGAGGGGCGTAAGGGGTGTGTGAACGGCGCATGGAGGGTGGGGGAGGGGGAGGGTGTAAGGGGGTA
>NC_091549.1:36960346-36967846 GCF_042767895.1 Penaeus vannamei
TGGTTAACTATATACGTAGAGATACGAAAGGAAGAATTAAAGCATCATAATAATGTTGATAGGTGTGATGATACCTATGACTAATGATTTTTTTTAGTGAGAATAGCGATGGTGACAGTAACATTGATATTGATAATACAGAGACAACAATAATGGTGATGACGATGATGTTAATGAATGTCCCTGAAATAATTTTGCATAGTAATGGTGTAAAATGTTCCTAAAGTTCACTATTTCTCTTTCTCTTTCTGACTGTGTGTTTCTGACTGTCCTTTTACCTGATGCCAGCTGTTCTGTCAGTGTGTCTGTTTGTCTGTTTGTCTGTCTGTCTGACTGTCTGTCTGTCAGTCGCTCTTTCTCGCTCTGTCCCTTTCTCTCTCTGTCCCTTTCTCTCTCACTCTCCCTTTCTCTCTCACACTCTCTCTCTACCTCTCTCACTCTCCCCCTTTGACTGACTGTCCTTTTACCTGATGTCAGCTGTTCTGTCAGTGTGTCTGTCTGTCTGTCTGTCTGATTGTCTGTCTGTCAGTCGTTCTCTCTCTCTCTCTCCCTTTCTCTCCCTCTCTCCGTGCCCCTCTCCCTCTCCCCCTCTCTCCCCCACTCCTTCTCCCCCCTCTCTTCCTCTCTTAATAAGTCATACTTGGGAAGTCGGATATACACACACACTAAAAAGCGCAAAGCCCCTTCAGGTTCATTGTGAAACCTTTAACGACCCTCTTAATTCTGAAAGGGGGCCGTCAAAATGAACAATAGGATTAGGAAGGGGTTCTTGTGGGAAGTCATCTCGTAAATAATTTAATAAATAATCTCACTCACCTACGCGTATATACATACATACATATATACATACATGTATACGTAAATATACACGGACACAAATACACAGACACAAAATACATGTATACACAGATATAGTCAGACAAACACAAATACAAGATACTTACCTATTATGCACAACACATAATACAAGCACAAATAAACACACAAACAAACAAACGCATACACAGACAAATAAACAAACACCACAATAAGCATGTACATACAAACAAAAATCATAATACATATGCATAACCAACCAAACACACCAATAAACAAATATACACAAACAAATCAACCCAATAAATAAACACATACACAAAAACAACCAAATAAACCCCCCAATAAATAACCGCATACACTCGAACAAACAAACAAATCCCCCAATAAACAAGCACAAACAAACACCCAATACAAACACATACACAATACAACCAAACAAACAACCCAATAAACAACCGCATCCACTCAAACAAACAAACAAACACCCGAATAAACAAACAAACACACAAACAAACAACCAAGCACACCTACACGCGGCCACTAACACTCGCCTCCGCCACCGGAAGTCCCAGCTAACTACACCGGAAGAGCCTGGCATTTGTTTTAATCATTTTGGATAATTTGGATAAGTTGCTTTTCAGTCTCGTCTGTATTTTGAGGCGTATGCTGCACCTGCGGGAGTCTTGCGTTTTTTGTATGCTGTGCTGTATCCTGTGGTGTATGCTGTGGTGTATGTTGTGGTGTATGCTGTGGTGTATGTTGTGGTGTATGCTGTGGTGTATGCTGTATGCTGTGGGTGTATGTTTAGTTCAGGTTCTGAATGTTGTGGTGTATGCTGTATGCTGTGAGTGTATGTTTAGGTCATGATTAGAATGTTGTGGTGTATGCTGTGTGTATGTTTAGTTCAGGTTCTGTATGTTGTATGATGTGAGTGTATGTTTAGTTCATGATTAGAATGTTGTGGTGTAAGCTGTATGCTGTGAGTGACGTCTAGTTCATGTTTTGAATGTTTTGGTGTATGTCGTATGTATACTGTGAGTGTATGTTTAGATCAGGTTTTGAATGTCCTGTATGCTGTATGCTATGCGTGTATGTTTAGTTCATGTTTTGAATGTTGTGGTGTATGCTGTGTGTATGTTTAGTTCAGGTTCTGAATGTTGTGGTGTATGCTGTATGCTGAGTGTATGTTTAGTTCAGGTTCTGAATGTTGTTACGTATGCTGTGTGTATGTTTAGTTCAGGTTTTGAATGTTTATGTATGCTGTATGCTGTGAGTGTATTTTAGTTCAGGTTTTGAACGTTGTGGTATATGCTGCACAATGTTCAGGGTGAAATTTTGTCAATGTTCCAGTATAGTGTGCTGTATGTTGAGGGTGAATGTTTTGTGAATGTTTTTGTATGGTTTGTTTATCCTGCAGTGAATGTTAGGAGTATGTTTCGTATGTCGTGTCGTGTGCTGTTTTGCGTGGATTTTGTAGATTGTGACATGCAGCGGGTGAATGTTTTGTATGCTGTGTGTGCAGCGGTTGAATGTTTTGTATGCTGTGTGTGCAGCGGGTGAATGTTTTGTATGCTGTGTGTGCAGCGGGTGAATATTTCGTGTTTGTTTTTTCATATTGATGTATCTTGGTGTATACCGCGGATGAGTGTATCGTGTATGCTTTTGTATGTTATGGGTGAATGTTTTGTATATGGTTTGCATGTTATGGGTGAATGTTCTGATTCTGACTGTATGTAGTGGTGTGTGTTGCATCTAAGAGAACCCGGGAATATGTTTCGTGTTAATATGATGTGTGCGCGTGTTCTGAATTACGCTTAATGTACCCTTGTCTATGGTGTGTGAGAATGTGCTGAGGAGTTTTAAGTGTATTGGGCGAGTATTGCTTCATGTTGTCTAAGTGTATTTGGTTATGGTTAGCTCATGAACATGCTTTATGTAACTGTTGTGTCTGCATGTTTTCTCTATAGAATTTGGAATATGCAGGTAATGAAAGAATGTATATGCGATCATGCATAAGGATATATAAATATATAATGTGTGTGTGTGTGCGTGTGTGTGTGTGTGTGTGTGTGTGTGTGTGTGTGTGTGTGTGTGTGTGTGTGTGTGTGTGTGTGTGTGTGTGTGTGTGTGTGTGTGTGCGTGCGTGCGTGCGTGCGTTGCGTGCGTGCGTGCGTGCGTGCGTGCGTGCGTGCGTGCGTGCGTGTGTGTGTGTGTGTGTGTGTGTGTGTATGTGTGTGTGTGTATGTGTGTGTGTGTGTGTGTGTATATGTGTATATATGTATATATGTATATATGTATATATGTATATATATATATATATATATATATATATATATATATACATATATATGTATGTATGTATATACACATATATACCTATATACATATACATATATATATACGCATATACACATATATACTTATATATGTGTATATAAGTATAATTACCGTACATTCATTTTCTATTTACTTGTACTTACTTCTATACTACAAATACTTACTCTTACACTACTAAAACTGAATCTTATACAACTTAAATTTACCTTTATGCTGACTAATGCTTGGCTTTCCTACTTTATCCGTAAACTTTTTCTCGGAAGCCTACCTGAAAAAAGAAATTGGAAACGGTTAATTGAAATGTTGATGTGTTATTTGAGGAAAAATTAACATTACGGCGTATGTTTTGGTGCTCTCTTCTTATTTTGCCGATGATCATTACATTTCGTTTTCTCTTTTTTATGTTTAATCTCTCTTTCATTCTTTCTTTCTTTCTCTCTCTCTCTCTCCTCCCTCTCTATCTCTCCCCTATGTCTATCTCTCTCTCCCTCTCTTTCCCTTTCAACTACATATTCTATATACAACTCCAACACACACATACCTTTAACAAAAACAAAACTTATCTATATCTATATATACATATATATCCTCGGGTACAGTCAAGGGTGTTATCCTTTCCGAAAAGCAATTCCCTTGAGTAGGCGATTCATATTTCACTGTTTCGGCCATTGTTCAAAACTCTTTTTGTAAGTGCTTCGAGATTGGTTTTCATCGTGTTACAGCCACGATTTTGTAGCATCGTAAGGTCGTTTTTCTCTCAACGCTTTTTTATGGCTAATCCACCTGGCGCAAACATAATTACATTCAGAAACGGACATTCACACACACACATCCACACATCCACACACACACACACACACATCCACACATCCACACATCCACACACACACACACACACACACACACACACACACACACACACACACACACACACACACACACACACACACACACACACACACACACACACACACACACACACACACACACACACACACACACACACACACACACACACACACACACACACACACACACACACACACACACACACACACACACACACACACACACACACAGCCGAGCCAACAGACCGCAAAGGCAATCGGGGTGACTGCTATGGAAGCGTCCCAAAGGCGGCTCCTGCAATAAACATGTGAGTCAGTAGACAATTCCTGCCGGTGTCGATAGCTGACTGGCTAATCCCCGCGGCTGCATGGCTGCATTGGCACGCTGACATGTCATAAATAAACCCCCCGGGGTTGTTCTGAACGAGATTGTTGGCTTCGGGTCGATGCTCAGGTTGTGTGATTGATGTTCGTTGTGTAATTTCTACGTGTCGGCTTTTTCCAGTTTGGGGAAAGTGTCTCGTGATTAGCTTTGGGAAACAAAGGGGGGGGGGGGTCGATGGCATCCGGCTGGACCTTGGCTGATCCCTCTTCGCTGGATCATTCTATGGGATATAGAATCAGATAATATTTCGGCTGCACGCACGCACGTACAGACACAGCCACATAGAACATAGAAACACACACATCATTGGATTTCTTTATATGTGAGTATAATATGATTATATATATATATATATATATATATATATATATATATATATACATATATATATACACATATATACACATATATACATATATACATACATACATACATACATACATACACACATAAATATATATATACACACATATGTGTGTGTGTGTTTGTGTGTGTGTATGAGGAGAGAGAGAGAGAGAGAGAGAGAGAGAGAGAGAGAGAGAGAGAGAAAGAAAGTGAGAGAGAGAGCAAGAGAGAGAGAGAGAGAGAGAGAGAGAGAGAGAGAGAGAGAGAGAGAGAGAGAGAGAGAGAGAGAGAGAGAGAGAGAGAGAGAGAGAGAGAGAGAGAGAGAGAGAGAGAGAGAGAGAGAAAGATAAGGAGGGGCGCCGCCCTAATGTGTTATCCGATTTTTTTCGCGGAAGCTTGGCAATTTCCTTTCTAACTCATATCAGAGGAGAGGGAATGAGAGGGAGATATGGTGTCAGTGGTTGTTGCTGTTGGGCGCAAGGTCAAAACGAGTTGGTGCAGCTGGATGCAGGGTTGAAACCAGTTGATACCAGTGGGCGCTGGGCTAAAACGAGATATGTGCTAGGTAAAGATAAATGACTCTAATTTATAAAATAGTAAACAGATAATTTACCTAAAAAAGACAGTGGAATTAAAGTTTAGTAAGCTATAATTTAAACATTAAAGGCAAAGTGGATTTGCTGAAATAAGTATGACCCAAAGTAAAATCAACAAACACGGGAAATCCAACAGCAACCTGAAATGTATTTTGTACAATGTATATAGTTGAGGATTTCCCTTTATTAAAGAGAAATTAAATACGAAAAGAAATCGCTGCACCAAGTTTTGACATGATGTCTCCATTACTCGTTGCAGATCATAGGGAAAATAAATCAATGAGTAAAACGTTTAGATAAAATATAAACAAACTAAAACGCACGTACTAAACGCGGCTATAAAAGAAAAACAATATAACAAAGATGCAAACAATAACGAAATCAAAGTCTTTTTCATTAAATGCATATGCATGCCTGACACTAAATGGCGATCACGTGCAAGAGACAGGTACTACATGCATAAGGTCCCATGAATACATACAATCCGCTCATGCAATTCAGATTATAAAGCACAGGTAAAGTGATAAAAGACAATAAATTGAAGCTTCGAATCTGTCTTACCCTATGCAAAACATGTGTTTTTTAGCGGATGTTCGAAGTGGAATTCGAACCATGTTTTACTTGAGTTTTGACAGTGACTGTACAATTGTGTTCACAACTTCACAGCCTCACACGGCGATTCTTACCCCATTTACAAAATCAGCTGTAGTGAATTCCAATGTAATATGGTCAAAGGTATCATATGCATCCAGGTTGAAATAATATTCGGTATCTTAATAAAGACACAGATAAACAGAAACTCACTCACACACACACACACACACACACACACACACACACACACACACACACACACACACACACACACACACACACACACACACACACACACACACACACACACACACACACACACACACACACACACACACACACACACACACACACACACACACACACACACACACACACACACACACACACACACACACACACACACACACACACACACACACACACACACACACACACGGGAAGAAACACATAGTATACAGGCAAAAAGAAAACACACCAACACAATCAAATATGAAAAAGCAGCTGTTTCATCGCACGAATAATAAAAGGAAAAAGTGAAAAAATAAACACCTGAGTTGCCAACGTCATTGACTTCAAAATCTAAATAACGAAGAGATGAATGAAAATACAAGAGAAGGAGGAACCAAGAATATATTTCCCAAACTTTGCAACGATTTAAATAAATTATTTTTAGTAACAGTCTACGTGGTCGACAACAATAGACAGGAAGCATCAGCTACAGATTAACATAGACATTTGATACTTGTTTCCTCAAATAACATAAAGGAATCAAACTGGTCTTTACAAACATCCTGTCCTACTAAACAAAGGAATAACACTACATCCTCCCAACTGATAGTAATAAATACACCAACAAAGGCCGTAAAATAGTGTAGCCAGAAACCTGGAACCCAAGACGTGGGGGAGAGATTGGGTTACAAGCTCTGGAGCTTCTGGCAACAGTGCTCGGTATTGTTACCCCTTTGCCTTTCTCGAAGTGGGATGCGGTATGGACAAGCTTGGTACCTGCGGCAGCTGATGGTGAGCGACAGACCTCGCGGCTCTGGACAATTGGGACAATGAGTGTATTGGAACAACCATTGCAGCGAACACAGGTTTCTGTGGCCGCGGGTGGGAAGACCCCGTCTCTGTTTGGCAAGATTGGATGTTCCCAATCTGTCTAACTTTGTCTTGTCATTGCGTTCACGTTCTCGTTTTATCGTTTTTTTTAAATAGAATATCTACTCAGCTTTCATGACAAACATACCTACCGTTCTTGTTCTTAGCTTATTTTAGACCATTTATTCAGCTTTCATGGTTTTTGCTTTTGATCAATAAAACTGCACGTCTTTGTTATTTCTTCGTCTTTCATATTCCATTAAAAAAAAATATATATATCTATTCAACTTTCACGCCTTACACATCCACCTTCCTTCCGCATCTACTCCCATCTTTAAACTCCCTCCCTCTTGCCCCTCCCGTCCACCCCCCCCCCCCTCCCCCGCTCTCTCCCAGACTAATCCCCATTTCTTTCCTCTCCTTCCTCCTCTCTCAGACCCGCACCCCCATGTCAGTCATCAAGGGAGCCTTAGTC
>NC_091549.1:36982846-36990346 GCF_042767895.1 Penaeus vannamei
TTTTTTTTCTTATACGGAAGGGAAACATTTAATGAATGAAAGTGAAAAAATAAAGTGAAGCAAGTGAATTTGGATGTATATTTTAAAAAATGCTATAAAGCGAAAAGGAAAGTGGAGAAAATAAAGCATCGGAAAGGAGAGGAAGATACTTAAAAAAATGAAGCACATATTAAAAAAGGAGGGGTAGGAGTAGATAGAATACAGAGGAAGCAACAAAATTAGGGAAGGGATTTCTTGTTTTCTTTCAATGAAAAGGCAGGGAAGGGAGGCATGGGAGGCGAACAAGACGGGCTGGAGGAAGTGGTTAAATCTTAAAATTAATCTATCGTGAGTCATGGCAGCAACAGTTGCCGAGTCATAGTAGGCTTGGAGGCGACCATGGCAGTGGCGGGGCTCTTAGGGGGCCATGTGGGCGTCGGCCAGTAAAGTGTGGGAGACGACGCTATACAATACCAAAGCTAATGTTTTGATGTCGGTAAGGCAACACTGCGCGTTTCATTCATAAGTTGCCAATTCGGACTTTTTCCTATAACACGTGGTTTTAAACTGAACTGAGTTAATCCTTCCAATAAAAGGATAAGATAAAGATCAAACCCGTTTTGATTTGTGGTTCTTGTAACATCTGTGTTTTCATAATCTTTTCTGAATGTCTGTTCATGAAAATTCCCTTTACCGTCTCCGATTCCCTTCCTAAATGCGGAATACAGCTGAACTCCGCCTGTAATTCTAAACATGTTACTACAGCAAACACGTTAAAGAAAACACCCGAGGGAAAGCGTGAGGAAACATCGGAGCGTAACCTCATTTCTCAGTGTACGTGGAATTAGCAAACAAACGCTAAGAAAACAACATTCCAGGAAACATGGAGAGGATGGCATGAGGAGGGGAGAGGGGGGGGGGGGTAGGAAGAGGCGGAGGGCGAGGGAAGCGAGAGGGGGGGCGATGTCACGCTGAAGGAGGAAGAGGAAGGAAATACATTATCACGCTATGCCGCTCAACCCGAAAGGAAGCAGGACGCACTTAGCTGGTGGTGAGGAGGAAGTACATTTTCGTGATACTCGAAGGGTGGAGGAGAAAGGACAAGGAGGACAAACAGTGGAGCCGGAAGCCTCACGATAGGGGGTTTATATTCCCTATATGGCAACTGCGATGAACCACCTACGGGAAGGGCTCGTGATTACGGTTTCCACGCACACTAAACAGTGCTTAGGAAACCGAGTAGGTAAATTAAGTATTGGCGTCTTTAAAGGCATTTTCTAATTTCCTATGGGTAAAATAAGGTTAAACTTATCAACAACAGTTGTCTCTTACGCGGCCATGTATAATTTTCTTGCAAAACTAAAATCACAGGATATTCGCCAACAGGTAAAACTCACGTGGTATGTCTGGCATGCTTGCGTGTTGCCGTAACTAACATCGCAGTCTTTTTTTTCTTTAGCATCAATATTCAGAGTCCGAACGTGATTCAATACTACGAAGGGAGAGAGGGACAAAAATACACGCAATCAATTCACGTGTCCATAATCGCCCTGTTATTATACGGTCTCGCTCTCCCTCCATCTGTACCTTGTAACCGCCGGTGGAGTTCGCGGTGACTCACTCTTCCGTGCAAACCACCTGCTCCCTTGCCTCAACTTTTCTGTTTTATTATTCATTTAGCGTCTTTTGCTTCTGAATAGGAAATTACCTTGTTTTATTAATAGTAAAATTTGCTAATTTGCTACTTTTTTGGTTTTAAGTAAACTATCTGTTGTTTCTCTCCCGGGTGTGGGACCTATCTTCACTATTGATATGTTTTTTGTTTTTCCTCCCTTTAAATGGTCAACTTTTTTTCTTTGTTTTCTCTTATCGGCATATTCCCCCCTTTCTTTTCTCCCTTATTATTCATTTACTCTTTGTTCCTTTCTGTTTTTTTACCTTTTTTTCATTCACTTCTCTCTTCCGTTTATTTTTCCAGTTCTCGTTTATTACCCGTTTATTTCTTTTTCCTTTCTGTTCTCTCTTATTACCCGTACGTTTATTTTCACCATGTTACTCGTTTATTATTTTCCTTTATGCTTTCCCTTCCTATGCGTTTATTTTTCGACCTTCTACGCTTCCTCCCTTTCACCTTTACGATTTCCTTTTAGAATTCTCTCTTTCCCACGCTGACCTTCACCTTGGAACGTCTCTTGAGTATAACGGGGACTTTTTTCTTCCTTGCTCCGCCTTGTCTCAGCTTATCTTGTTTTCTTTCGAACCTATTGTTCCAATCCGATTAAACCTTGAATTTGATTATAATAAAAGTTATTTCAACAGCCTCGTTTCACTTATTGCCATCAACCGTATTTTGTCTCATGATTCTTCACGTTTTCTTTTGAGTTCGGAGCGATGTTTGGTCACGTATTCTGTTCCAATGTTTAACTTTACCAGACACTTTAATAGAGTGCACAGCCTGCTTTCACACCTTCATGAAAGCCATGTATTCCGCACACCTGTTATTGTGGCGCTTCCCAAACGGCCAGTAAATTACATGCAATCGATAAGTCTGTTCAATGTGACAGCTGCTCCATTTCTGGCTTCTCGACGTAATAATAGGTAACAAATTCAGGGAGTCACTTACTTGCTTTTACATTATTTAGAAGTTTGTCGGACTTTTTTTTAAAGATGGGAGTGTTTTTCACCGCTTCTTATGTAATATTCGTAGACTTACCAGCCACGACGCCATGCATGTGAGTTATTCTCTGTCCCTTTCCTCATAAAACGCCCCTCCTCTCTCCCTGTATCTCCCTCTATCTCTCCCCTCAGCTGGTCTAGCTTTACGTCCCAATCGGTCGGAATACTAACCGGCCGTCCCAACTCCCAGCGGCCGTTACCGTATCCACTCTCCAGCCGGGGGCTAATCCGTAGCCTAACCTTATACCTTTTCTGTGTTTAGAGTGCAAAGTTTGGTCTGGCCGTTCACTTTGGGTTCGCCATCGACCCGACTTCGCGTTAAGCAGCCATCGAGGCAATGTCGTTCTACGCACATACACACACACACACACAAATGCACACATATACATTTCGGCGGTCAATATGTTTCTTTCTCCTCGTCTATGCTTTCCATCTCTTTTATAACTCTTCTCCATTTCTATCCTTACTTTCCACACTATTGGATCGCCCACTTGATAGTTATAATATTCCCAAGTAATTTCCTTCCTCTTATACTACTTGTTACTCTTTTATACCTACCTTCCTCCTCCTCCTTTTTACAGTCTTCCATATTTTCTTGATATTCTTAAAAAAAATTCTTTTGCCATTGCCAAAAGAGTTGGGAAAAATCGAACAGAAAATCGAAGCGAAACAAAACGAAATTCTAAAAAAAAAAGGTTCAAAGAACATCAAAGAGTAAGCAACTGTGGGTTCAAAATGCGTGGAGAGGAGGAGAAGGGAGGGATGTTCATATATACCTCTGTACACAGCCCCTGCATTATTAAGGGTTGGCCTGAAACACCTGCGTACTCCATCTAACTGGCCGGAAATTGATCAGAGACACACTGACACTCCCCTGCACTTGTTTTTATGGGATGATCAAGTGATTATTTTGAATCATCTGCCGCGTCAACAGGTTTTTTTTTTAGATCTGTTTATCCATCCTTCTCTGTTTTTGTTTTTAGTGGGGTTTGCTTAATTTTACTTTTGCGTGTCTGATTCACCGATTTATGTTTTTTTTAAATTCTGTTTACATGTATTTCCATTCGAATATCTAATTTGATGAGATTATATATGATTGTTTTATATAGGCCTACATTACTCTCTTAAGAAATATTGCCATTCTCTCATTTAAAAAGACGACGTTGCATTTGTTTCCATCCCAACCAAAAATATATGAATTCAAACGAAATAATGATGGTAATAACAGTGAAAATACCGATAATAGAGAAGAATAAAGGTAACAAATAATCAACATTTCTATCGATTTCCTGTGAATCGGACATAAATTAATTGCTTCCGCCAAGCTTTCTCTTCGCAAAAAACGGAATGTCAAGTGCGCCCTCATGTTGGAAATTTCCAAAGCGCCACAAATCTAATGATGTTTTCTACCAATGAACATCTAGCACTGTCATCGTCACATCATGATGGTTCAGCGCCACTGTGAGTTAGATCTTTTTCTGTGATATTTGTGAGTGTCGATTTTTTTCTCTGCATAAAATTCCAATGACAAATATCGACGTTCTTGCAAGTCTCCCATTCTTGAGTTCACTCGACCAAGGCAAGTAATTGGGCACAAGCTGACAGACCCACCGATGCTGTAGCGATACGCAGTAAATAAATGATAGCGCTGTGCTACACACTAACGACATCTGTTCTGTGTATAGTGTTAATTAACACTCCCGTAAATCATAACACGTGAGACACGAAAAACTACATCTAAATGTGTTCAGTAGTCTTTTATATCAAACATATATGTATGTATCTGACTTGATATGAAGCTTACAAACAAACTCTACTTAGCTTTAAACCCAATACCTGAATAACAGGCACGACCTCGCAGGCTTTTAATGACGAAATGAGATCACCAAACATTTTTTTTTGAAATCCGACGCAGCTTGTGAGAACACACACCAATGCATCAGTCGCAACTTCGTCAACTTCAGACTCAAAAAAATCTCCTTTAGAAAGAGGATGAGAGGTGAAGGTTTTTGAACCTGCGGGGAAGTGATTGCGTGACCCGACATACCACTTCTGACCTTTCGTGACCTACGCAGCGTTGCCGACACGCTAGCAAGGATGCAATGCGCTGGCGAGGAAGAGACGCTGGGTTACGGATAGAGCGGAGGGGTGTGTGTAAGAAACCACTTGGATATTTAGACCTGGATCAATTTGGAAGCAACGTTTTGAAACGCCAATCTTCATCTGCGTTGTTTGTCAAGGACGAGGAGGGTAGAATACGCACACACACACATACACATACAGAAACGCGAATGTTATTGGAACTTTCAAGGTTTGCTTTATCTTTATATGTCATTGAAAAACTTCCTTTTCAGCCAAATGTATCAATTTGTCACTCGAAATATAATAACATTTTTACTAATATTAATATTACTATTATTCTTCGTTACATCACCATTATCATATCCTCACCACCATTAATATCACAATCATTATCGTTATCAGCATCACCTACACCGCCCTTATCAGCTTATCTTTATCTGTAGGCTTATTTTTCAAGATCAACCGGAAGCTTTATTGCACAATCGATAATGCTTCACGCTTAGTCATGTTGCGGAATGAGATACAATGATAACTGGAAGTTGAAAATAAAGACTTGATGTAGGAAGCATGACGCACACGATAACGACAAAAGAAAGTAGAGTTCTTCAGCACAGTTTGCATTTTTTTAAAGTCAATATCGGAGCATAATCCTTGGTGGAAATTTATATTTACTAATTCTAGTTCTAGGAAGCAAAACAGACGCGCAAACCAAAATCCTATTTTTTTAACACACAAGCACACACACACACACAGCCCCCCCCCCACACACACACATCCATCCACACGGCCACACGGCCACACAGACACACACACACACACACACACACACACACACACACACACACACACACACAGAGTCACAGTCATTCACACAAACAAAACCAACAAATACACCGGATTAAAACGACCAAAACAATATGGAAAAATAAAGTAAATCCAGTTCCACGTAGTACTTCACCATCGTCAAGCCCCACTAGACTGAAGCCTTGATTCAATAACGTACTTGCATTCACAAGTAATCGCTTTACAGCACTTTCTAACGTCATTTCTCAACTACGAAAACCGCTGTTTCCGTCTATGTCAATTTTTAATTTTCATTTATATCATTTGTTTATTTATCTATTTATAACTTTCTGCTGATCGGTGCAACATCGTTCATTGGAGAAACTTTTTTACTTGTTTATTTCTTTATTTTTTTTTATGATACGTGCAACATCGCTCAATGGAGAAAGCTTTATTTTTATTTTATTTCCTCTTTGTAACGATCGGTGATTTTTTTTTTTTTACTTTCTAACGGTCGGTGTAACATCGCTCAATGGAGTTTTTTCTTTCTTTCTTTTTTTTTCTCTTTTTTTTTTTACTTTCTAACGGTCGATGCAACATCGCTCAATGGATTTTTTTTTTCTTTCTTTCTTTTTTTTTTTTACTTTCTAACGGTCGATGCAACATCGCTCAATGGATTTTTTTTTTCTTTCTTTCTTTCTTTTTTTCTTACTTTCTAACGATCGGTGCAACATCCATCGTTCATTGGAGAAAGCTTCTGAGGTGTTGGAAGTTCAAGCAAGAAGATTGAGAGAAATCATAACTGCTTTTGTTGTTGTTTTTATCCATATTGTAGATATTTATTTTTTCTTTTATTGATGTTGATACTGAATTTTATCGGCTGCTAAATTGGCGCGTCTTGCACTGATTATTTCCAGATTGAGGCAAACTTCATCATCAAAGTCTACGTAAACTGGAAGAAACTATATATGAAAGGGAACATCAAGAGAAAGAGGCTGATCGATAAATAGAAAGATAGATAGATAGGTAGGTAAAGAGAGAGAGAGAGAGAGAGAGAGAGAGAGAGAGAGAGAGAGAGAGAGAGAGAGAGAGAGAGAGAGGAAGGGGTGGGGGGAGAGAAAGAGAAAGGGGGAGGGGGAGTGGGAGTGAGAGTGAGTGAGAAAGAAAGACTAAGAAAGAGAGAAATAAGAAGAGGGGAAAAAATAGCGCGATAAAAAGAGCAGATACGTTGTCCTCCCCGAGATACGCTACATACTCCAGCCTGGAAGGGGTTCTTGGCCGTTCTCTTAAAGAGACACTTTTCTAAGGGCGAGATAATGGCACATGCTCTCCAGATAATTAGTTCTGGAGTTCAGTGAGGCATATTTAGCCTCATTTAGAGTTTTAATGATCCTACTTGCCGCTTCAAGGGACCCGATACTCGTCAACAGAACGAGTATGTCTTATATTCTGCCTTCGGATCGGTCTCCTTTATCTTAAACTTGTGAAGTTGTTTTTTTTTCCTTTTTCTTCTTTTTCCATTGATTTTCTTCGTCATTCACCATTGCGCTGTTTTTCCCTTCCCGTTTCCGCGCTTTAATGGTGGGAGAAAAATGCTATCAACCTCAGTTTCATTTTCGAGCAATAAAGCGGCCTTTCGCTGTTTCTCTGCTGCTTTAAGGCGAAAATTACTCTGTCCTCTCGGTATACCCCTCCTCCTTCCCCCCTCCTCCTATCACCCCTTACCCCTCCCCTTCTACCCCCTCTCTTATCACCACCCTCCTCCTCCTCCTCCTACCCCATACCACCCCTCTTCCTGGCTCCCCTCCCCCCTCCCCTGCCCCTCCATCCCCCTTCTTCCTTCCTTATACCCCTGCTCCTACTCCCTCATATCCCCCTCCTTCCCTCCTCATCCCCTAGTCCAACAAAATCTTCCAAATTGCAGCAGGCAAATTCAGGAACAAGAAGGCACGCTCGGACGCACTAGCAGGCAAAGACCCA
>NC_091549.1:36995346-37002846 GCF_042767895.1 Penaeus vannamei
AATGATGATGATGATAGTAACAATAATAATAATGATAATAATAATGATGAGGATGATGATAATAATGATAATAATAATTACAACAACAATAATGATAATAACAATAATAGCAATAGGTAATAATAATAATACGTGAATATCATCAACAACAACAACCATAATCATACTAATAACGCCATTAATATCCACCCCATCGCTTCATCTTTCTACCTGTTAATCCCGTCTCCCTCGACTCAGGCAAAAGCATAGGCGAAAAAGCGATATTCTCTTCTTCCTTTCTTTAAGTGAAATTGCAGGCACCGCGGAAAGCAAGGCGACTGTGCTGAGGGCGAAAACTGGTCGTAAAAGAGGCATTTCCCTTGTTCTTGTTTTCCCGCCGAGGAAATGGGCTCCAGCATTCGTTAGAGTATTTTCTTGGTCTCTGTCTTCTCTCCTTCGTCTCTCTGGGCGCAGCGCCCTCCCTCGCTTGATGTCTATCTCTTGCACTTCCGCTTACTCACTGATTCTCATTTTCTCTCTCTCTCTCTACATATAAACGTGTATACATACATACATACATACATACATACATATATATATATATATATATATATATATATATATATATATATATACATAATACATATATACAACATATACATATACATATTTTTATATACGTTTATCATATATATACATATTATATATATAATATCCATTATATATATACATATTATATATATAATATCCATTATATATATACATATTGTATATATAATATCCATTATATATATACATATTATATATATAATATCCATTATATATATACATATATATTTACATATCCATATGTATAAACACAGGCACACACGCACATATATATATTACATATATATATATATGTATAAGTATGTATATATAAACATATATATATATATAGATAGATAGATAAATAGATAGATAGATAGATATAGATATATATGTGTGTGTGTGCGCGTGTGTGTACTGTTTGTTTGTGTGTGTATGTATGTATGTATTCGTATATATATATATATATATATATATATATATATATATGATGCATACATATATGCATACATACATACATACATACATACATACATACATATATATATATATACATACATATTATATATATACATATACATACATATTATATATATACATATACATACATATTATATATATACATATACATACATATTATATATATACATATACATACATATTATATATATACATATACATACATATTATATATATACATATACATACATATTATATATATACATACACATACATATTATATATATACATACACATACATATTATATATATACATACACATACATATTATATATATACATACACATACATATTATATATATACATACACATACATATTATATATATACATACACATACATATTATATATATACATACATATTACATATATACATACACATACATATTATATATATATACATACACATACATTATATACATATACATACACATACATATTATATATATACATACACATACATATTATATATATACATACACATACATATTATATATATACATACACATACATATTATATATATACATACATATTATATATATACATACATATTATATATATACATACATATTATATATATACATACATATTATATATATACATACATATTATATATATACATACATATTATATATATACATACATATATATATATATACATACATATATATATATATACATACATATATATATATACATACATATATATATATATATACATATATATATATACATACATATATATATACATACATATATATATATATATATATATATATATATATATATATATATACATATATATTCAAAGACCTCAGTATATTCCCTTTCTTTCCCTCATTTTTCATTGATGTTCCAATTAAAGCGAAGCATATATTTTCTTCGTCTTTCCTCAGCATCGGAAAACCATCTGACGAATAATAAAATTCCTTCCAAATTCTGGTGGATCTGATTTTTGCGACCGCATATATATTTTTTCCTCTTGCTCTTCTTTCGCATTTTTTTCTTTTATTCTTATTTGTCTGATCTTACCTCCACCTCCTGTCCTCTAAATGCAATTCTGCATTTTTTATATCTTAAATGTTTCTTTAATGTATTTTTTCTGCAGCAATGTATCTATTTTATGATCTTTTTTTCTTCTTAAAGTCGTCCACCAGCTTACGTGCATAGAAACTACGTCCACGCCAAGCTTCTTAGACACACAGCTTAATGTCGCCTTGCGTTTTCCTAATGGCCTTTATGACTAGAGAACGCAGCAGACGACACGAGGAAAGGGAAGGTCATTGAGAAAACGCAGATAAGGAAGAAATGAAGAAAGTGTAAGAAATATAGGAGGAAGATGTGAATGCAGGTGAGGAGGACAAAAGGAGGAAATTATTGAGGAATGTAGACGATATAAGAAGGAATGCAACGAATATGAAATTAAGGAAAGGGGGTCAACAAGAAGAACGATAGGAGAAGCAAATGTGTGGGGAAGAAGAAGAAAAAAAAAAGAATGGAAAAAAGAAAAAGAAAAAACGATAAAAATTCATAGGAAAAATATAGCAAAAGCTAAGATGAAGCCAAAACGGAGAACAGAAAAAAGACGAAGAAAAAAGGGAAACTAAATTGAATGATGAGCGCTTTTGACGAGACCTCCCTTTGCTCTGGTCCACTTAAGTCTCGACCAAGGCAGCGCTCGAGGCACAGGTAAAGAAGTGTTTGCAAGTGACACACTCTAGACGATGTTATTATGAAGATATAAAAGCAAGATGTCTCGTGATACTACACCAAGAAAACATACTAGAAGCGACGTTTATCAAACTACAAACAAACTTCAGAGTAAGTGCCCTACGCAAAACGTCCATGGAGGTGTACTCTTCCGCAGAAAAAAATAGTTGGGTATATCATATCAAAGATAAATCAATGAAACACAAAGTCGGAAAACTGAACAACAACCTCCTCGAAACGCTGGCTTTTCTCAGAACTAGAAACTATTTATGTCCTTCATGATATCCGAACATAGCATAAAACAAAGAGTACAGAACTATTACTTACTCCAACACCGTAAAACCGTAACTTTCTTTAAGCACGGGGATTGGAGCAAATCTCGAAACAGACCTCGCGGGACGGAAGCAGGAAAATCGCCGGAGAGCCAATAACGGACCAACGAAAATCTCCAGGATTATGGTAATGGCTCCCTCCTCTATGGGGTCTTATCTCAAAAAGGGGGAGTGAAGGGGATGGTAAGAAAAGGTCGGAAGTCGTGGTCACCTTCAGTAGGCCTAGTAAAGATAAAAATCATTGTGTTTATAGACTACTATATGTTACAAAATGGTGTCGTTCAGGGACATGACAGATGACTACAGACGTTTAAGATAATGTGTTTGCGGCTATCACTATACAGACACATTTCTTTAAAAAATAAGTCAACATCTCAACCAGCGTGAATGGGAAGGTCCTTTTATCCTTTTACGATCATTAACTTCAATGACGCTGTATCTTTATAGTTCTTTTGAAGGTCTACAATGATAGAGAGAGAGAGAGAGGGAGAGGGAGAGGGAGAGAGAGAGAGAGAGAGAGAGAGAGAGAGAGAGAGAGAGAGAGAGAGAGAGAGAGAGAGAGAGAGGAGAAGAGAGAGAGAGAGAGAGAGAGAGAGAGAGAGAGAGAGAGGAGAGAGGGAGGGAGGAGGGAGAGAGGGGGAGGAGGAGGGAGGAAGAGGGAGGAGGAGGGAGGGAGAGGGAGAGGGAAGGAGGTAGGGAGAGGGAGAGAGAGGGAAGGAAGGAGGGAGGGAGAGGGAGAAAGAGAGAGGGAGAGGGAGAAAGAGAGAGGGAGAAAGAGGGAGGGAGAAAGGAGGAGGGAGGGAGGGAGGGGAGGGGAGGGAGGGAGGGAGGGAGGGAGGGAGGGAGAGGGAGGAGAGAGAGAGAGAGAGAGAGAGAGAGAGAGAGCGAGAGAAGAGAGAGAGAGAGAGAGAGAGAGAGAGTGAGTGAGAGAGAGAGAGAGTGAGAGAACGAGGAGCAAAACAGAAAGAGCCTATTTAATACAAGGGACTAGTATCGCATTCGACTATTTTTAGCACCTTAAGCACACCATCGCGAATCAGTTTTTGTTTTTGGGGATTAGAGTTCACCGCGCATGTAATGGCTTAGGAAATTGCTCCCTACAGACTGTCAGAGCCGCTGTAGTTCCTTCTTTGATCAAAGGATCGTCTTCACAGGCCCAGAAGGGAAGCCGGGGGGGGGGGTGAGAAAGAGGAGGACGAAGGAGGAATAGGAAGAGCAGACACAGGACGGAGAGGAGAGGGAAGTAAGAAAGAGGACGAAGGAAGTGGGATAAGTAGGAAAAGAAGGAAGAAGAAAAGGAATAGGAATTTGAAAGGGAGGAGAAGAAGCATATGCAGACGGAAGATCTGAGAAAGAGAACAAGAGAAAATGAAGTTATAGGAATCAGAGGAGGAGGAAGATGAAGAAAAGATGGCAAAGAAGGAAGAGAAGGAAGTCGAAAAGGAGAAGCAGGATATGAAGAAGGAAGAGAATAGAAAGAGAACAAGTAAGAACTAATGAAAAAGAAGTTGAAGGAGACAGAGAGGAGGTAGTAGTAGACGACAACGGCGACGGCAAGTGAAGAAGAAAATAAAGCATAGAAAAGAAAGAGCTAAAAGAACAACAACAAATAATAATACCAAATAAATAAAAATAAAAATAATGATAAGGTACGAATCGCGCATAAACTGCTCTTACAGCCCCCCCCCCCCGGCCGAGAGAGACTTCAGCACAGTCCATGGCAGATTCATCAGCGGATGGAACGCTCTCATCGAGACAAACCGCGCGCAGATTCCACCATGAATGGAAATTACGCTGTGTTGCTGCCACCTCCCTTGTGTGATTTCTTTTCCTTCAGATCCGCGAGCCTTTTAGTTTTATTAAACAATGCAAGTGTGGCGAGAACAATGCTATATTCAGTGTCCATGTGCATTAAGATTAGGAAAAATCGTATTTCCTTTTAGAGGTTAAAAAGTGAATATTAATTCATATGAAACATGTTGCTATTATATACCTACAGAGATCAAAATTCGCTTAGCATCTTGACATATTCTATATAAATCTCTAAACAAAATCTATAACGAATATTTGACACATTTCTAAAAAAGAAAGAAAAAAAACTGCAAGAAGACAGAAATCATGACAACCATAAATCTTGCTAGAAAGCGTAGCCCGTAATGGCTCTTTTGGGGTGATCGATAGCCCATGAAAAGGGGTCCTTAGGTGAAAGGAAAAAGCCACACTGATTAAAGTTTTAATGTGATTTATTGAGACGTTTCGAACCACTTGTTAGTGTGTGTGTGTGCGAGTGTGTGGGTATGTGTGTGTATGTGTGTGTATGTGTGTGTGTGTATGTGTGTGTGTGTAAGTGTGTGTGTGTGTGTGTGTGTGTGTGTGTGTGTGTGTGTGTGTGTGTGTGTGTGTGTGTGTGTGTGTGTGTGTGTGTGTGTGTGTGTGTGTGTGCGAGTGTGAGTACGTGCATGTGTGCGTATATATCTCTCTGAACGTACGCATTAATGTGTGCGTACACCATATATAACGAACATACGTATACACATACGTAAGTATCCACACCACTTCCAACTTCCGCCAATCATCATCATTCACTCCGTCCACCGCTGCTGACGTCATACCCACCCCTCCCTCCCCCCTTCCCCTCCCGGCCCCTTTGCTCTCAGCCTATTTCCCCCGAGAAACAAAAGAAGATCGGGGCGGTGGCAAAGCCGATTCGCTCTTCTCCTTAACGAGATATGATAAAGGAAAACGTACGAACGCACGGCCAAGCGGTCAACAGTGAACGCCATTCTCGTTAATCTAAGCTTTTTCTTCTACTTTTTTTTCCCCGCGGGTTCTTTCTGGTCTATTTTGCTGTGTATTATGAGTGTTTTTTCTATCTATCTTATCCACCATTTAGTGATAAATTATGAATCCATTTACCCAATTACATTTCTTTTATTTAATCCACGCGTCTAAATCAATTCACCTTTTCTTTCAAATGTAGATACAGCATCTCCTTATCTGTCAATCGGTTCACATCCCTTTGTACCATCCATTCGTACACAATCTAATTTCCTCTTCCCCCAAATTCCAACGCATTCCCGCGCCCCTGTGGCTTAGGGCCCCTGTCGGCTTACCCTGCCGCCTCCTAACATCAGAGATAACAAAGCCCGGCAGTGCTTTAATATCCTGGCCTTTGCAAAAGCACCAATATAGCCTGTTTTTGTGCGGCTTCCGTGGCAAATCTAAGCGCTGGGTTGGCTTCTCGTAATCATCACAAGGTGAGAGGGGAAACGGTTGGATTATCGCCGAATAATGAGGGGAAAATGAGGGGGAGAATGAGCGAAAGAGAAAAATACCGCGGCGTTATTAGGCTGTCGAGTTGCTTTCATAGTCTTTTTTGTGCGTCAGGATTTGGGAGTGAGAGGAGGGAAGGGGGGGAAGAGGGGGAGGGGGACAAAAATGGGGTGGGGGTGGTCTGAAGGCAGAAGGGGTGGCGGATGATGGGAGGACGCTGCAATTTGACGGTGTAAAGAACCATTGCAATTCTGAAACTTATAGACGAGGCAAGTATTCATAACACAAGTGCTCAAACATATTCACACACTTCGCACATGCACATGCACACGCACACACACACACACACACACACACACACCGCGCGCATACACACACAAAGAAACATCTAAACACCCCACATACATCACACCAACCTCATACTTTCATTATTTTACACACCCAAGCCCGGCATTAATACAAGTACAGCAAAGGAACATCTGTGGTCTCCTCGCACCTGTACAAACACACCTGCGAAGTACTGGATTACGCCCCAACTCGGCAAAACTCGCCTCACGTGACCTTTGCCGCCAGAACCGCGCTATCTCACAAGGTCAAAGCGACGCCCGTAAGATTCATGAACCCAAGAGGTGTGAAAGGAGTGGGCGTTGCCAGTCCCGCCCATTAGTGGCTGGAGTTGCGCCCATCGGAGGGCCTTGTGTGAAGCCAAATGAACAGTCTGGGCGGCGATGCTCCCTCCTACGTGACCTTGCACAGTGAGCGGAGATGATCCTGAGGGTATTTGGGTGAGACAGCACTAATTTGTGTTCGCCTTTGCGATAGTGCGGGCGCGTGGGTGGAGGAGATGTGAGAGTGGGTGTTTATGTGATTGTTTATTTGGTGTGTTTGTTTGAATGCGTGTCTGTTTGTTTGTATGTGTCTATATATACATACATACATATGTATATATACACACATACACAAACGCGTGTATATACATATATATGTATATATATTTACATACATATATATGTATATATGTGTCCATGCATATATATGTATATATATTTACAAACATATGTATATGTATATGTATATATATACACATAAATGTGTGTAT
>NC_091549.1:37005346-37012846 GCF_042767895.1 Penaeus vannamei
TGTTTGTGGTGGTGGTGGTTGTGTTGTTTTTGTTGTTTGTGGTGGTGGTGGTTGTGTTGTTGTTTTTGTTGTTTGTGGTGGTGGTGGTGGTTGTGTTGTTTTTGTTGTTTGTGGCGGTGGCAGTGGTGGTTGTGTTATTTTTGTTGTTGTTTGTGGCGGTGGTGGTAGTGGTGGTTGTGTTGTTTTTGTTGTTTGTGGTGGTGGTAGAAGGAGTAACAGCATCACGTTTACCACATTTCACTTTCCCGCCTCCCGATATTAAGCCCAGAGTGCTGAGCATTGTTGCAACGACTACATGTACATTTCCCTCGAGTCCTTTCGCTTATCTTGCAATGTCCCCGCCACCATATCTATGCAACAGTGACGCTACGTGCCCCTTCCCCTTTCTGCAACTTCCTCTACTCTATTGTCTCTTCCTCCTCCCCCCTCCCTCGACCTCCTTTTTTCTCCTCTCCTTCCTCCCTCACTCCCCCTCTCTCCTCTCTCAACTCCTCCTTCCTCTTCCCTCCCTATCTTCTACTCCCTCTCCCCCTCTTCACCCTCTCCCCCTCCCTCCTGTCTCCTGTCTCCCTCTCTTCACCCTCTCCCCTCTCCTGTCTCCTCCCTCTCCCCTCCCTCTCCCCCTCCCCCCCCTCCTCGTCTCCTCTCCCCTCTTCACCCTCTCCTCCCTCCTGTCTCTTGTCTCCCTCTCCTCTCCTCTCCCCTCTCCACTCCTCCCTCTCCTCCTCCCTCCCCCTCTCCCCCTCCTCGTCTCCTCTCCCCTCTCCACCCCTCCGCCGTCCTCTTTCTCCTTTCTCTCCTCCCCCTCCTCCTCTCCTCTCCTCCTCCTCCCTTCTCTCCCTCCCCTCTCTCCCCCTCCTCCCCCTCTCCCCTCCCTCTCCCCACCTCCCCCTCTCCTCCCCTCCCTCCCCCTCTCCCACCTCCCCCTCTCTCCTCTCCTCCCCCTTTCCTCTCCCCTCTCCCCTTTCCTCCCCTCTCCCCTATCCCTTGTGGCCACCGCGGTTATCTCGCCGTGCCGGAGGAAATGCATCGGCTGCCGTCTTCCTCCTTTCTTTTTAGTCGCTTTCGCCTCTGCTTTCTCCTTCTCTCGTTGGGCCATTTCAGTCTGATTGCTGTGCTTTCTTATCTTATTTTGCCCTTAAGTAGTGTAAGTAAAAGGTAATGGTGGTGGTAAGGATGGTGGTGATGGTGATAGTATTATTGATAATAATGATGATGATGATAATAATAATAATCTTATTATTATTGTTATTATTATCAGCCATAATAACAATGATAATAACAATAATAATAATAATAATCATAATAATAATAATGAGAAGAAGAATGATAATAATGATAATAATAATGTCCATAATAATGGTAATAATAATTTTAATAACAATTATAATAATATCTATAATAATAATAATAATATCCATAATAATAATAATACACATAATAACAGCAATATCCATGACAGTAATAAAAAAGATGATGACAGTTAATTGTATTAATACTATTTATACTAATGCTAACATTCTTGATGTAGGTAATGATAATAATAACGCCAATAATCAAAATGAGAAAGAGAATAATAATAACGGTAATAATGACAATGATAATAACAATAGTAAACCCTCGCTGTACCATCATCATTTCCATTATCATTCCTTTCACATTCCTCTTCGCTTTTCATTCCCTTTCTCTTTCTCCTTCCATCATTGCTCTTCTTCCTACGTTTGTCTTCTTGTGCATTTGATTATTATTATGACTTTCCTCTCTTCCTCTCTTCATTTGCCTGTTACTTCGTTTTATTTTATTTTTTTGCTGTATAATACTATGTATTTTTGGTTAATTTCTCTGTTTCTTACTCTTTTCTTTTCTTTCTCAGTGTGCGTCTCTTTTTTTCTCTCTTCTCTTATATTCAGAAAATATAATTCAACACTAGAATAAGAAGTAAAGGCATTTAAAAAATATATTACCATGTATATTGTCGATGGATAAACATAGACAAAAACAAAGAGAAAAGATAGAAAGTAACAACAATGATGATGATGATGTCGATGATAACAACAAAGACAATAATGATAATAAAAACAAAATAATAATATAACGACAATAACAATATAACGACGACAAGAACAATATAACGACAACAATAATAATATAACGACAACAACAATAACAATAACACAAAAAAACAGTTACTCAAACAGCGAACTCTTACCATACTCGCATCACACACAACAAAGAAAAACTCAAGCACATCATCCACTCACCACCGAGGCAACCAAACTGACCGAGCAAAACGCGGGCCCGGGACACGAATCCGCAGAAGTGTATAGACGTTATAAACCGAGCGGGATGATGACAAACAGCGCAGTGCGTTCGTTATCATTTTAAGCGCTAGATTATTTTTTTAAATGAAGTATAAACGAATAGACAACACACATCAAATAATTCAATGATAAACAATAGACAAATGAACAATTGATAGTTTGGATATTAACAATGAAAGCACGAAAAGACGAAGATGAACAATAAGCGCTATAATGAACGCAAATTTCAAGATCGTGATATTGGAATCTCTTAATACTTTCGAAAATGGGTTCCGTGAACAAATGAACATCAAATAACAAACAAAAAAAAAAGGAATTGAAGGGAGAAGGCAATAACATAAACACAGGAGAGAAAAATGAAGACAGTGACAGGTAAAATGGAAATCCCTGGATATTAGGCAAGAAATTAAATCACCATTTGACTCAGTTAGCAGAGAGGAGGGTCTTTGGGACCCTGTCACTTTCTTTCTTTCTCTGGTCCCATCTCCATTCCTTACCAAATATCTATTTGCTTTTACTCATTTTTTGTCATTTTCTCTCCATTTGCCGGAGTGTGTGTGTGTGTGTGTGTGTGTGTGTGTGTGTGTGTGTGTGTGTGTGTGTGTGTGTGTGTGTGTGTGTGTGTGTGTGTGTGTGTGTGTGTGTGTGTGAGAGAGAGAGAGAGAGAGAGAGAGAGAGAGAGAGAGAGAGAGAGAGAGAGAGAGAGAGAGAGAGAGAGAAAGTGAGAGAGAGAAGAAAAGTTAAAGTATAAAAACAGAGACTGCCAACGAACTCAGAGAATCCTGCAAATAACGTTTTGCGAATAGCATAAACCCGCGATTCGATGCCTTCCCGGACCCTCGTCTAGTCCAGCAAATCGGGACCGATTTCACTTTTCCAAATCAAATCAACGGCTTCCTCAAAAGAAACGAAAAAATCTGTTCGGAAGCCAATCCAAAAACGAATAAAAAGGAAATTTATACATTTTATTTTATTTTTTTGTTGGGGGGGGGGGGAGGTTTTTGAGTCGTAGTTTGTTTTTCTTTGGAGTTTCTCGTTGTTTATCTATCATTCAATATTCAATTCTATATATTGCTATTTAGCATTACGCTGTACCATTCGGCGCTATTCGACCGTTTCACCAACTGATAGAGGCGCTCGAATGCGTTAGCGGAATGAACAAAATAGTTCAGCATTCAGAACTAACGCAACTGAACAACATAAGGCCACTGAATAACTTTTCGTGTGTATCGAGATATCCGCATCGAAGAAAAGCACTTTGATCTATGTGAAAATAAACCAGAACCTTTTTTTTCCCTCAGCTTCCATACTTCCCAATCCGCAAAGATAAATCCCAGCTGCTCCTTCAATCGCTTAAAAAGAAAGAAAGAAAGAAAGAAAGAAAGAAGAAAAAAAAAGAGAGCAAGCACAAAATCAGCATAAACATCAAGCAATATATTTAAAGCACATAAAAACGCGCCACCTGCAGGAGAGCGAGAAAAGATAATTCCTGGATGCCAAGAAACCGATGCGGCCGCCATGACACTTCCGGGTGCTTCGCGTGCCAAGATGCAGACGACGCACCACGTGGTCTGACCGAGCCTTGTTTTACTGTATCTCTAGGTCATTTACCGCAAACCTGGTGACCGCAACCGCATATTTACAGCTGCACCTGTCACGATTCGGGAATGACTGCGTTCTTTTTTTTTACATCTCACTTACTGTGTCTCTATCTTTCTAGTAATTCTTCGTTCCAGTTTTTTCTATCTATATTTTCCCTCTTTTTTCCCCCCAACCTACGGTCCACTGACAAACGCGTGAACTATTTCCCATTGCTTTAAATCCACGAACACTCATCAACTGACGCCCACGCCGCCCACACCTGATGACCATGGCTTCCACGAAGGGATGGGCGATGGGCCTGAGTGGGCGGCCTACCTCTATATATTGCTTTTACAAATGGGAGAATATATGTGTGTATGTATAAATATGTATGTATGCATGTGTATGTGTGTGTGTGTATATATATATATATATATATATATATATATATATATATATATATATATACACATGCACACACACACATATATATTTGTGTGTGTGTGTGTCTATATATATATACATATATATTTAGTTGGATGAGGAGATTTGTACATTCTAAATAAATTGTTTAACACACACACACACGCACACACGCATACATTATATATATATATATATATATATATATATATATATATATATATATATATATATATATATATATATAAACACACACACACAGTACATATAAATCGTAAAATGTGTGCCTCTGCACTCCGATGAGCTAAGACCAATTCCTCTTGCTCGGCCGACCAGCCTGGGCGCCCAAGATAACGCCGCTTCGACACACCTCATGATTTGCTCTGACTCACTCAAGGAGTAGCTCAGGTGATGAGCAGGTGACTCGCGACTGTCTCGGTCTCTATGGCTCTCTCTCTCTGCCTCTGTCTGTCTGTCTGTCTGTCTCTATTTCTTTTTCCCTCTTTGACTCTCTCTCTCTTTTTACCTTTCCCTTTCCCTTTCTCTCTCTCTCTCTCTCTCTCACATTATATATATATATATATATATATATATATATATATATATATATATATATATATATATAATGTGTGTGTATTTGTGTGTATGTAAGTATATATATACATACATACATACATATACATACATATATATATATAAATATATATACATATATACATACATACACACACACACACACACACACACACACACACACACACACACACACACACACACACACACACACACACACGTATATATATATATATATATATATATATATATATATATATATATATATATATATATTATAAATATATATAAATATATATTTATTATATATATGTGTATATATATATATATATATATATATATATATATATATATATATATATATATATATATATATATATATATATATATATATATATATATATACACACACAGACATATATATGTATGTATGTATATTTGTATATATGTATATAATTATATATATATTATATATATATTATATATATATTATATATATTATATATATATTATATATATATTATATATATATTATATTATATATATATATATATATATATATATATATATATATATATATATATATATATATAGGTATACATACTCAACATTCATAAACATTCTCTTTATTTCCTTAGTTCATGCTGGCTTTCTCTCAAATACTTTCTCTAATAATATTTCATTTCTTTCCATCTTAACCTTTCACCTTTATCATAATTACGTCTTTCTCCTCTATGCCGTTTTGTCTAACATCGCGTCTCGTCTTTCGCTTTTCCTCCCCTCTCTTTCTTCTTCTTTCCCTCTAATGTCCCCTCCTTTCGTCTCCTCTTCTCCCTTTTTTCTCTCTCCCGATCCCTCTTTCCTCTTCCGTCTAACGTCGTCTTCCTGATCCTCTTTCTTTAATCCTTCTTTCCGATTCCCTCTCTCTACCCTTTATCAAATCTTTCCTACCTCTCCCCTCACTTATACTTCCACCTCCACCTTTTCTTCTTCTTCCTCCTCCTCCTCCTTCTTTCTCCCCTCCTCCTCCTCTTCTTTTTCTTCTTCTCTTCCTCCTCTTCCCTCCGTCACCACCCTAACCCCATCTTCACCCAACCCCCATACTACCCCACCCCCACCCCACCTCAACACCCACCCTAACCACCACCTCCACCTAACCCCCCACCTCACAACCCCCAATCTCCCCCCCCACCTTATCTCCCACCTCACCATTTCTCTCTCTCGCCACCCCTGCAGAACGCGCCAAAAACACCCCACTCCCCGTTAACAGGCAGACGAGCAGATTCCAAATGTTTCGCGCAGAGAAGAACCGTTCGTACAACGCCGGCCAAGCAGCTCACCGCGTCCCGTTGGCTAGGAAATCACGGACGGACTTGCTGCATGACTTTTACTTATAATGCATAACGTTACCGGGCACTTTTTTTTTTTTTTTTTTTTTTTGGGGGGGGGGGGGGGAGTGTTGTCATCCCCTGAATTGGCCAGTTGGTGGATTTTTTTTTCTTTTTTAGAAGAGAGAGCGCCGTGAGTAAGTGATGGGAAATGTGGAGTTGGAGAGTGAAAGATAAAAAAGAGAGATAAAGATGGAAAGAGAAAGAGGAAAAGAGTGGGTGAGGGGAAGAGGGAAAGAGAAAGAGAGATAGAAAGGTAGATGTGTAGGTAGATGAAGAGAGAGATAGAAAAGACTGAAAGATAGAGAAATATAAAGAATAAAAGTGTGTTTGTGAAGAGTGGAGGGGTCTGAGCAATGAACGGTGCAACAGAAAATTAATTGCATATTGCATTAATATTTCACGCACACCTGTTGATGAACGTGACATTAATTACGATAAGAGAAACCAATCATAGGACCATGAGCAATATAGACTATTTCAGCAGGTTATCAAATATCGACAAAAATAATTCCTACCATTAATAAAAGTCATTTCTTAGATATCATTATCCTTTTCTGTTTATATATATATATATATATATATATATATATATATATATATATATATATATATATATAAATATATATATATATATCCTTTTTTTTTCCTTTTTTCGATTTTCAAATTTCCTTTTCCTGTGCCTTTCTAGTTTATAATTTCTTTTTCTATTGTCTGTTTCTATACATCTATGAATATCTTTTTATTCGCATTTTCCTATATCACTGCTATCTATTCTCTATTATATTTTTTGCGTCATTATCGATATGACTGCCATTATTATCGTTATTATGTATATCATATCATTTATTCTAAGCAAGTGTACCTCCTTCTTGATTCAGTCTTATCAGCCTGACTTATTTATTCTTACTGGCAGACTTCCATTAACGTTGCTATCAGGGCAAAGCTTGGCAGGAACCTGGGAAGGAGAGAAAGAGCAAAAGAAAGAGAGAAGGAAGGGAGAGAGATAGGGAAGAAGGGATAGACGCAGAGAAAGAGAAAGAAAGAGAGGTCAAAATAGTATAAATATATCTGGCTACACCTGTCCTTTAGAGGCTCAAGCTAAATGTGCATATATATTTGTGTGTGTGTGTGTGTGTGTGTGTGTGTGTGTGTGTGTGTGTGTGTGTGTGTGTGTGTGTGTGTGTGTGTGTGTGTGTGTGTGTGTGTGTGTA
>NC_091549.1:37030346-37032846 GCF_042767895.1 Penaeus vannamei
ACCTAAGAGTACACTGTCGTGTCTTCTTCCAGGTTGGGAGAGAGTGAGAGAGTGAGAGAGTGAGAGAGTGAGAGAGTGAGAGAGTGAGAGAGTGAGAGAGTGAGAGAGACGAGAGAGAGAGAGAGAGAGAGAGAGAGAGAGAGAGAGAGAGAGAGAGAGAGAGAGAGAGAGAGAGAGAGAGAGAGAGAGAGAGAGAGACAGAGAGAGAGAGAGAGAGAGAGAGAGAGAGAGAGAGAGAGAGAGGAGGAGTGGTGGTGAGTGAGTGAGAGAGTGAGAGGGAGAGTGAGTGAGAGAGGGAAAGAGAGAGAGGGAGAGAAGAGGAGAGGAGAGAAGGAGAGAGAGAGGAGAGAAGGGAGAGAGAGGGAGAGAAGGGGAGAGAGAGGGAGAGAAGGGGAGGAGAGAGGGAGAGAAGGGGAGAGAGAGGGAGAGAAGGGGAGAGAGAGGGAGAGAAGGGGAGAGAGAGGGAGAGAAGGGAGAGAGAGCGAGAGAAGGGAGAGAGAGCGAGAGAAGGGAGAGAGAGCGAGAGAAGGGAGAGAGAGCGAGAGAAGGGAGAGAGAGCGAGAGAAGGGAGAGAGAGCGAGAGAAGGGAGAGAGAGCGAGAGAAGGGAGAGAGAGCGAGAGAAGGGAGAGAGAGAGAGAGAGAGAGAGAGGAGAGAGAGAGGAGAGAGAGAGAGAGAGAGAGAGGGAGAGAGAGAGGGAGAGAAAAGAGAGAGAGAAGAGAGAGAGAGAGAGAGAGAGAGAGAGAGAGAGAGAGAGAGAGAGAGAGAGAGAGAGAGAGAGAGAGAGAGAGAGAGAGAGAGAGACAGAGATCGTCCACCCAACGGAATAGCAGAGAGAACCAAGGAATAAGTAACGATAACGTTCAAATGAATGTTCTCGGAAGTGTGTCTCAGACGTGGGGCGTGAGGGCTGCAGGGAGAGCGCAGTTCACCCTTTTCATCTTAATTAACTTTTATGTTTATTTTCCCTCTTTCGTTATTAAAAAATGGAATCAAAGAGTGCCACGAAACCCCCTTTGCTCGTCCATGCTCTCTTTTTGTCCGTTTTTTCATCTCTTTGTTCCTTTGCGTTTGCATGTTCATGTGTTGATCCTTCTTCCCATTCCCGCTCCCCTCTTTTCCCTACCTTATGTCTCTGTCTGTCTGTCTGCTTGACTGACTGACTGTCTGTCTCTCACTCATTCACACTCTCTCTGTCTCTCACTCATTCACACTCTCTCTGTCTCTCACTCATTCACACTCTCTCTGTCTCTCACTCATTCACACTCTCTCTGTCTCTCACTCATTCACACTCTCTCTGTCTCTCACTCATTCACACTCTCTCTGTCTCTCACTCATTCACACTCTCTCTGTCTCTCACTCATTCACACTCTCTCTGTCTCTCACTCATTCACACTCTCTCTGTCTCTCACTCATTCACACTCTCTCTGTCTCTCACTCATTCATTCTCTCTCTCTGTCTCTCACTCATTCACACTCTCTCTGTCTCTCACTCATTCACACTCTCTCTGTCTCTCACTCATTCACACTCTCTCTGTCTCTCACTCATTCACACTCTCTCTGTCTCTCACTCATTCACACTCTCTCTCTCTCTCTTTCCCTCTCCCTCTCTCTCTCATTCTCTCTCTCCCTCCCTCTCGCACGCTCGCTTCCACACACACCTCTTGTAAGTTCTCAAGAAGGATAAACTAAACAACGAAACGCCTCCCATTATTCACAAGAATGTCACGTGTCACGACTCATTTCTTGGTCGACTCGCCGTTCTCTCATCGATCGTCATCGTATATCCCAAAACTGAAATTGATTTACATTATCATCTACTGGAAATCTAAAACCAGTAAATTCAATTGATATGAATTATTTGCCAATCAACTCTCGACGAACGCTTAGCGGAACCACAGGAGAGCGAGGTCAGGAACTGCATTCTACACTCACGCTCCCTTGTGAAGCCAACATAGGAGTGAGTCCCGCGTCGTGAACAGGATGCTTATTGAGCCTGTTCTTTGCCTCTTTGAAATGCCAAGGGCAGGGCTTATGCGTTCAAAAAGCCGTTTAGAAAATGGGTCAAATAATAGGCTTGTCTGAGGTGCACTGACAATGGCGGTTATTAGGTTTTCTTATTTCTATTATCAATTATTTCCATATGAATAGGCTCTCCGATTGTCTTTTACCTTCCCATATGTATTCATATTTCTTACTTCCTCTCGGCACAGCCAAAAAACAAAAAATAAAAAAATAATATAACAAGGAAGAGTTAACACGGCCGGTTAGTACGACGTTCGACCCAGTGAACATCCATTACACGGACATGCATGTACACAGAAATAATTACATAGCTCTCAGTCAAGACATGTATATCTATCGGATAGATGGCTAAATGTATAATCAGATAGAGAAACAGATATACACTTATTTCTGTGGATATGCATGTCCGTATATATGAATATTCATTGGGTCGGGCCTTGCAAAATTTTAACAAACTGTTTAACATTTTTTTTCGCT
>NC_091549.1:37040346-37045346 GCF_042767895.1 Penaeus vannamei
TCTCTCTCTCTCTCTCTCTCTCTCTCTCTCTCTCTCTCTCTCTCTCTCTCGTTCCATCACTACATGATGCCAAGGTGACCCCCAGGTACTGACCGAAAGCGAACCGCAGAGATCCGGAAAAGAGAATTGCACCGGTTTCAGCACATAAACAATTTCACAGCCGATCTCTTTCAGGTAAATTATGGATCGTATTTGTTAGTAGTTTATTGTTCTACTTTATTGTAAGAGAGAGAGAGAGAGAGAGAGAGAGAGAGAGAGAGAGAGAGAGAGAGAGAGAGAGAGAGAGAGAGAGAGAGAGAGAGAGAAAGAAAGAAAGAGAGAGAAGCAACTGAGCAGGCGGGTAGAGAGACAGATAAAAAATATAGGCAGAAAAATAGTCTATACACACAGACAAAAACTAAATAGGATAACCTTAATATACATCTATTTGCATTGTCATAACGTACTAAACTTTCATGTCGCAAGTCTAAATTACGAAAGGAGAAGAGAAATGGAAAAAGAGAGTTAATAGGGGGAAAAGCAAACATCACAACATTCTTGTTACCTAGATAAACAAGTCGGCCTCAAGTAGATAAACAAGTCGATAGATAATCGATAGATAAATAATCTACATACTGATAAAGCGCTAACCTGACACCTGACCTTTTAGCTAAATACACAGCGAGACGTCTTCAACTTCCTCCTTAATTGGACCAATCACGTACTTCCCCGGCGCAAGGGTCCAGCTGACAGGTCGCGTCACGAAACTTCACGTCAAGGTCTTCACTTGCGGGAAGTTAGTTCAGCGGAGAGGAAGGCAAGCAGGAGTGACGGGCGCAAATTGACGAGGAAAAGACGCGAGGATAAACAGCTGAGGGGGAACGTGGGTGGGTATGCAAATGGGCGGAATGCAAGAGGGAGCAAGGGTTTGTTTGTCTGCTTGGCTTAATCATGCATGCTCATTTATTACGCGTTATTATGGCCGGAATATCCCGATCGGTCTCGTGACCTTTCGAGTATCTGCAGGTTATTCATATTCACACAAGCAAACACGCACACTTACGTGCGTTGAGATGACTAGATAAATAGAGATAGATAGACAGATGGAAAGAGAGAGAGAGAGAGAGAGAGAGAGAGAGAGAGAGAGAGAGAGAGAGAGAGAGAGAGAGAGAGAGAGAGAGAGAGAGAGAGAGAGAGAGAGAGAGAGAGTGAGAGAGAAAGAGAGAGAGAAGAAGAGGGGCTGAGAACGAACAACCTCGCCCAAAGGAGAAAACAAAAGAAACAAAACCAAACAATGGAAAAAACAGCAAAAGCAAATGCACCCAAACAAAAACCTTAACACAGGGTCATCATCCATCGCTCTCGCAGGCAGCAACGATCACCCATAAAAATAACTAAATAACTAAATGAATAAATAAAGACATCCATCTTTACAAGCATCCTACCCCCCCGCCCATCCCCATCCCACCCACCCACCCACGCCCCCGGCCGTCACCCACAACCCGAGGCAAGACAAACCTTTATTGACTGAGTATGGAGCCCAAGGGAGTCCTCTGACGTACTCCTTGCTCAGTCTAAGGAATTTTGGGGTTTCCTTCTGTGCATACGGCAGAGGACTGAAGGAATCGCTGAAGATGGGATAAAGAATGATAACAGTAATGGTGATTATGATAATGATGAGGATAACAATGATGATGGTAACAATGATGATGGTAACAATGATGATAATGATAATGATGATAACAACAGTAGCAGCAATAAAAGTAGCTGTAAAAATTGTGATAATGATAGTATTGATAATAATAATAACATTGATAACAAAAATGATAATAGTAATGATAATAACAATAATATCAATAATAATAATGAGGGATGATAATGATGATAGTAATGATAATAATATTAATATCAATAAGAATGGTAATAATGATAGTAATAATAGCAATAATAACAAAAATAATGATAACAATAACAACAATAATAATGAAAATTATTATAATTATAACATTTATGATTTCATTATCATTATCATAGTGGTTCTTATTGTTATCACCATTATTATACTGGAATTGTTGTTATTACTACAACTAGCAGTACTTTTGTTATGACTTCTGCTATTGTTGTTCAGGTCATTATTATAATCAATGTCACCATCATTATCATTAGCAATGGAACTTCTATCATTACTGTTATCATAAAATACTATGTTTTGATTATTCTTTAGTTATCATCCAAAACTAATATTTCTTATTATGATGTGACTGATGACGCTATTAATCATTATGATAATCCATGCCTAGTTCATAAGGAACAATTATAAACATTAAGAAGGAATCATTAAACTTATATTATGGACTGAACAACTGTTGTCATTAATCTATTTGTATTTGCTATCAATATTACAGTTGCAATCCGTGCTAATGCGCTACTGCTGTTTCCATAGCAACTAACGCTTTCATTGCACGTTATGGTTGTTTACGTTTTCTACGAAGACGTGCGTGACATCTGGGTTTTCTGCTGTTTTGTATTGTGTTTTGTGCATAATTTCTGTTTTTCTTTGTAATATATAATCATACTATCTTTCCTCTGTCCCTGCCTGCATCTCTCTCTCTCTCTCTCTCTCTCTCTCTCTCTCTCTCTCTCTGTCTCTCTCTCTCTCTCTATCTCTCTCTCTCTCTCTCTCTCTCTCTCTCTCTCACTTGGTCGCAAACATTATATATAAAACAGGCATGCACAGTTCCTGCAACATACGATGCCTCTCACGCCTTCCTTCGGATACTCCTTTTATATTGCAAAATGCCGTCGTGATTGCCACCTCATTAGCAGCTTTGGAGATCTGACACTTTTGCAAATTTATAAAAATCTTTTAGTTGGGAGATAATTGCGATTTTTAGGCGCCGACTACAATTTAAAGTGAAAAAATCAACAAATTAGCTTAATAAAATCTAAAGTCATAGGAACTTGTGGACTTCACATAACAAAGTCGTATGTCAGAACGAACTGGCAGTGAAGCATTAAACATCTGACCGATCGTGACAGGGAGATTAGTTACGAGCTGGCGTATGGAATCACATGAAGGGCGCTGTAGGAGAGTCTCATTAAGGAGAGTTTCTGAAGTGCAGCGACACAAAGATTACACAGGAGCGTTTTCCACCCAGTGCCAGGTATGACGAGTTTACGCTGATAGTATAAGAAGGAGTGTTTCAGACAGACCGTCGATGCGAAAGACCCCAACTGCGTTTTCCGAAACTCATTAGAACTTGAGTGCTTACTGAAGTTTATATCTGGTGCAAAGTACCTGTGTTAATATATGCTTGCTGTATTCGGAGATGAACCAACTTGGACCTCGGTTCTCTTCATTCCTCCTCTGTTTCAAGTTTCATTAATTCCAGAGGCCCGTTTGCAAAAAAAAAGAAGAAGAAAAAAATCAGCGTTTCAGCCAGATCTATCAACGTTGCTGCTTATAAATGAAGCTAAATTGGGAAATTTTCCGGGAAAACAACTATTTTTTTCTATGTGAGCTGCATTGTCTTCACGCGAAAAGATAATCTGTGTATGACTTCTAAGTCTTCATGATGAGAAAAAATGGGCCAAATAATTGTTTATTCATCTACTTAATTGTTTAAGGGTAGATATAATTCAGAAGTTTTTTTATTTTGATTTGATGATATAAACTGTACATGTGATGACGCATGCAGAGTATCATTTCCCAGAACTACCTGTGCTCTGGATTTTTTATTTACTGTTCATATCAGTTATCTTATCCTAAGTGTAACGCGATCTCAGTTGCGCTGTCACATTATCAGAAGTTCAGAATCTTACATCAGAAGAATGATAATGCATTCACTTTTGACTACTGGCTGATCGTTTTGCATCCGATGGTGTGTTTTCTGGTGAATGTATTTGGGTATTATTGACGCTCATCTTTTGTCTAAAGAAACAGCTTGTCAAATATACATGAAAGGAAAAGAAAAGAAAATCATGTGCAAGGCGACTGTTGAAAAGGTATGAATGAGAGTGGATATCTTCACAATACAAGAGATCTATTTGACCGGTTTCGTATATATCTTCGTCAGAAATACAGAAACTCGTGTATTTCTGAAGAAGATATATTCGAAAACGGTCAAATATAATAATTTCACTATGAAGATACTCATTTTCATTCAGACCTTTTCTACATTTGCCTAGGTGAATACAGATCATGCAACGCGACCTTTATTTTCCTCGTTTGTCTTCAAGCCCAAGGTGATACGCAGTGGGGTCAGTTAACTGTATCCTAAAGAATACAATAACACAGTGGATAAGAAGTATCACTTACTTGTATGAATCCATTGCCATCTGATACCATTTTAGTGTTCTTCATAATCTGGGTTGTCATTTCAGAGATTTATGAATCTGTATCACGCTGATTACTAAGATTTCAGGTTAATTCAGGGCTCCACGTCATACCTCATCAGTGAAGTCATGTTACTCACTTCACCACGAACAATGCAAGCAGAAAATAAAGTAAATAGCTCGAGCAAACTGAGGGAGTCAGTTCAGCACTTGTATGGTTTGTCACTTGAAACGGCTTTCGACCTAACTCTTAAACATCATCAATGTAAAGCTTTCATCTGCTGTCAAACTGGGCATTGTGGTGTTTGATAACTCTAGTGTTGGATTGGAACTACAACAGTTGCAGATGTAGACACAGGGATATCTCCTTCCATAAATATATTGCGAAGATATTCGTGGAGCAATAAATCAAGGACAGAAAGAGTGTGTGCTGTGTTTGCTGTCCTGGAGAAAGTGATAATTTAAGATTAACGAATTGCAAGAGGGCGTGGCTACAACGATTTTATATATTTGTTTATTTTACTTTTAAACGTTTTTTGCAACGATTCATTTATCCTTAAGATAGTTCCAAAATACAAATACGTCTTATTCACAAGATCTACTACAGTTGCTATGTAATCCCAGCATTCAGGAAAAAAATGTCATTGTTTACCAGTCTACCGCAGCGCTTGCGTGCTTTGCTTATT
>NC_091549.1:37055346-37065346 GCF_042767895.1 Penaeus vannamei
ATATTGATATTATTACCAACACTAACATAAATATAAAATAAAATATTTCCAAAATGTAGGAAAAGATTAAACGGAGATAGGTCAGACTAGTAAGAGTAAGCACTTGTGGAGATATTTGTGTGTAAATAAAATTAACAAACTAAACTCTGTTTGCATGGCATATCAATTCATGACAAACCCTGCAGAATTAGATTAACAATCTTTGTTTAGTTTCTAGCAGTTTCAACTGCTAATACTACTACAGTATGTCAGATCTGAAGAGTGAATTCACTTGATTTTTTTTCTCAAAAACTCTGTCATGTGACTGTTTATATCTTTTCATATAACTTTCTCAATCTGAGATATACTATCAATGCAAAGTGCACATTTGCCGGAGATCTTATCTCCACTGCTGGAAGCTTGAATTGATTTGAAGAGAAACAACCATTATAAAGAAACCTATTTATTGAACCTTTATATATGTATATATATATATATAAAATACATATCACTGCATTCCTCTTCCCTATCACTTCTGTTCTTTGGCAACAGGCTCTGTTTTACTATTAGACACATTCTTGACAGCATTGCCAAACAGAGAAGCAAAAAGAATATTAATGGCACCATCATCCATTTGTGGTGGGTAACAAGGTGCTAAATACTGCTGAAGTTTACTCATAACCTGCAAAAAGAAAAAAAAAATCATGAGAAAGGATTAGAACACACACAAAAGAGGAAAAGATATTAAAAAACCATAAATGATACTGTTGCTTTTCCTACAAAAAACTCAAATTACATGAACCTCTTGAACATGTCAAAATATGACAAAACATTTTACAAAACCAATTCACTTTTTGTTAGGATTACTTACATCGAACCTAATTTTCCGTCCCTTGCTTGCTTTAGTATCAACTTTCTTCTTGGCTTTCTTACGCAGGTTTTGGATTTCAATCCATTTCCTTGACACATCTGTCATGTCTTCTGATAGTGCCACCTTGGCTTTCAGTACCTCTTCTAGTGACCTTGTATAAAAGTCACTGTCGTCAAATATCTCGGAGTCATATTCTTCCTTTCCCACCTGAGTGTATAAAAAAGTAATTACACTTAACATATGGCAGAAAAGACAAGTTAAGGAAGTATGCATAACATTCTCTTGCCTTGAGTATGAACATTAACCTGTTTTACATTTTACACAAATGAATTTCAATAAATGCCCCTTAAAACATCCAATCTGTATGAAGTTGTAACTGAAAATCAATATCAAGTGTACTTTCTGTAATAGTAAATGTGTCATTAGAGTGGCACTATTAAGCAAAAGACACAAAAAGCACTTAAAGGAACAAATGCCTACTTTACTAAACAGATTTCATATCAAAAAGAACCAAATTATGATTTCAAATTATTGAGTGAGTCTTGAAGATAACATTTAATAGTTACTCTAACATTATCTCAAGTAAAAATATTTTTTAATCTACATGGAAAATGGAAATCTATATACTAATAAACATTCAATTCCTTTGCTAAATCAGAGCAATCAAACTCCCACACTAATTATCTCCTAGAATAAATATGCAAAGTAAATGAAAACAGTCTTCTATCCATACATTTCTCAAGGACAAGATGAAATAAGCAAAAATAATTACTGTTTGCCAAATAATATAAGTATATCAGACTAGCAAATGCATCAAAAGATCTAAAAAATATTGAACCCTCTATCAAAAAAGTACTGACCTCTGTATTAGTGCTATCCTTACGACCTAGAATGTGATATGCTGTTCCTCTAGTTGCACCGGTGAGCTGTGTACGTTGAATTAGTTGTTGTTTGTTGCCTAGAATGTTTTTCATCTGCTGTAAGGCTGATACTTCAAAACTACTGAATGAACTCTGAGCATTGCGACTGGATAGCAACTTAGTTTTCTCATACCACCTGTAATAAACAGAGTTAGTAATTAGTACATCTACAGAAAATTATACTTATTTCTTGTACAAAAACTTTTATAAATCCTGTATCTAAATTTTCAAACAGCCTACAATTTCACTCTAACTTTGAGGCTAGTTATGTGAATGCCATAGTAAGTGCTCTGTGTGTCAGTGGTATATAACAGCCTTGGTGATGGCCAGTTTCTGTATAATTATCCTTATTATTTTTTATCATTAGGTGGTGGCCTGTTACCACATAATTATTATTGCCATTATCATTTTATTACTATCATATTTAACTATATTATTCTTATTGTTATTATTGTAATCATTATCATTATTATTATCATCATCATCATTATTATTGGATTCAATTTCGGGATGGTTTTATTATATTAAGGTAAAGTTTAATTTGGGTTACAATACCCAAATTTGTTAGAGCCATTTATTAAATTGAATTCTGTCAGTTTGTAGAATGGACTATAATCAAACCCTGATCATCATTCAACTTATTTGAGATGATTGATGAGAATACACTGTGAACATACCTGTTTATAGTTTCATCCCGGAATGGAATATATGCAGCATGTCTTTTACTCAACACCTGCTCGTACTCTTCCATCTTCAATTTCCGTTTCGTTCCTTTACTGCTCTCTTTTTGCTCCTCTTCTTCCATCTTTTCATCTTCACTACTTGTAATTTCTTCATCGCTGTGGAGAACAACATTTTGCTAATTCACAATCATTCTACTACAATTAGTTGATGGAAATGAGCAAGGAATAGATGATTACATGAATAAGTGTATAGAGCATGTCGAAAATGGAATTTACCATTATGCATAATGATACATTACACTGAAAATGTTAGATCTCTAAACTATATATTTTTTTTGGGTAAATTTTAAATCTCTGAACTATATTTTTGAGGCATAGAAAACAAAGCATGACAAAAGGAAACATAAAAATAATTAAACTGCCATACATTAATTCACTTCACATCAGGTGATACACACTAAACAGTGCCACATCTCAGCAACTCACCTTTCTGTTCCCATATCCTTCTTCTGTTTGCCAGTTATTATGTGTTGTGTCTCTGGATTTTTCTTTAAGATTAATTCCTGAAAGCAAAGAAAATTTGGTTGAGTTTCTGAATAATTCTATATCAACTGTATATTTTAAAGACAACAGAATAAAATACATATAATATATAGGAAGTATTTTCACTAAACTTCCAATAATAAAGGGGGGGGAGCAGTCTGCTAAGTGCTTTCTTTAATTTGGGTGATAATAATGAAGGTTTAATATACTAAAGTTCTAATGGCATAATACAGGTTTCCTTCATCATGCCTGTACAGTCAAAGAGGCTAAACACATTCATGTACTTTCTACTAGGAGACCTGAAAGGTGAGGAAGTGCTATTGCACTTATTATATTAAATTACTAATACTAGTAATAATAAAAAAAAAATCCCAAAAATCAAGGGAAAGGGTAAACAGATAGGGGAAATAGGACTAGTAATTGTCTCCTTGGTGACTGCGTATTTGTCAAGCCATCTATGTGTAAAAACGATATATATACTAGAATCACAGTGGACTTGGCATGTATGTCATAGCATCCCAGCACAAAGGGATAAAAGCAGTCTCAGTCTGATAATTGTGCTCATACTTACTTAGATGCTACTATACACTATGCAGCAGCATAAACACAAATGAAGATATAACAAATCTCACCTGTATATCAAGAAGTGCATTAAGCAAGACCTTGGTTGCAGATTTTGCAGTGGAAAGATTCTTGGTGTAGTTTGGATCATTCTCCCGGACAAACAGCTTGAAGGTGTTACACTGTGGTAATTGGTTTGTCTGACTCACCATCTTCTGCATACTGATGCGACTCTCAAACAATGAGTCATATATTTCTGTAAGTACACACAAAGAACAGATTGAGTATACTCTTTTGCTTGTTAGTGAGTAGGACTTATCCAGAAGCTAATGGAAGATAAGCACCTCAAAGTAATATGGTATTACCTTGTAGGGCTTAAGGCATGCAGCCCTCCTTATTTGAACAGTTTCTCTGAAATATGCTATAGCACTAATTTCCTACACTTAAGCTAATCATACTCTTTAAAACCAGTAAATGCTGTTGTGAATATACTATTCAATATATTTCTATATTTCTTTTTAATTTTACAGCAAGACCTTTACATAAATCAATTTTCTGAAGATCAATCTGATATGCTTTCAGTCTTGTATATCAATCAAAAATTCATTCCCATGCTAGCACTTACCTAACTGACTTTTCACTGCTCGACCTTTCCTGACCTCTTCCGATTGATCTTCGCTGCTGAATTTCTTAAGAGATCCTCCATAACCACTCTCAGAATCAAAACCTTCTTCTTCCTCTACACTCAGCTCTTCATCTTCATCGTCATCATCTTCAGCATCATCTTCGCCATCTTCAAAATCTTCACCGTATTTGCTGAAGTCCTCATCCTTATCAAATCTAAAATGGAATTAAAATTGTAAGAAAGTGTTACTCTTTTTACTTTTTTTTGTTCCTACTCAATGGTTGAAAGAAAAAAAGGCAGATATGTTCCTATAAATGAATGATTATGAATAAAAGTAAAGTAACATCCACTTACATGAATTCACTTGAGTCATTCTGGAGTTTTGCACGAATCTTCCTTGTGGATTCATCCTCATCTTCCTCACTGTCCAAGCTTTCATCTGATTCTGCATCCCTTGATTTGTTTTTCTTGGTAGCCTGTTTCAAAGCCATTCTCTTCAACCCTCCATTCACTTCAGCAACACTTTCTTCCTCACTCTCATCTTCATCTGAACTTGCCTCCTCCTCCTCCTCTTCCTCTTCTCCATCTTCTTCCTCATCCTCCTCATTTTCATCATTACCTTCTTCATCTTCATCATCTTCTATGACAAAGAACTTGCTCAATGATGGATCAAAGGTGACTTCATTATCTTTCTTGAGATCCTTGCGAGAAACCTTTTTGCCTTTATATCGAGGATCACTTTCTGATAAGAGAGCAGCACTTTGTGCTCTTAGCTTGCTAATCGACTGCCCAATCTGATTGGCACTCTCTTCCTTTGCAACTGAATCTACTACCTGCGCTTTGGTTATTACTGTATGGGAGGAAAAAGGAAATATATAAGTTTGAGAATACATACTTCCATACAGCTAAAATTACCTACTATGTAATCTTAGTTTATGTTACCATCAAGCAATAAAAGATAACTTTAAAATAAAGTTTAAATAAGTGCAACAAAAAGCATAAAGGATATCAGAAAATTCTGAGGGGCAAAATGGAAAACAACACGTATATGCAAATCAAACACAAACATATGAATTTGCTAATAGTATACATCAAAATTACAATTTTAACATTATATACAGCAAACATGGATAAAGTTTCACACACCTAATTACATAATCTGGTATAATTACACTTTAAGATACATAAAGACACGAGGAATAAAAAATCAATTTTTCTATTGTTTTTCTTTAAGATGCACATGATGGCCTTTCATCATTTCCCCCCTTTTCAGAACTATACCCTATATCCCCTGTCTATAATCAGGAAGGGGAAATAACACCAGTGAAAAAAGTAAGCATCATTGCCACATTTAAGGAAAAAAATATATGATATGTATATATAACTTCAGGTGGAATGGTAACTTTTCACTTCATAGTAAAACGGTGTACAATTTTTGATATAGGAAGATGGCTTGGCTGATTTTATACTAGAATGCGTTGGGAGGGCTTCTTCATACCATTTTTTTCTAATCTGACCTTATGAGAAAAGTGGGGAAAAAAGGTATAATAGAGCTCTTCCTAATGCATTCCTGAGTAAAATTAGTCAAGTCCCACTCTCCTATCATAAAATCTACATCCTATTTTACATCCTAATGGAGAAAAAAAATCATGAAATGAGACAATTGCAAGTGGAATTAACATAATCATTCATGATCTATGTAGAATTATCATTATTTTGTTTAAATGAAACATCGTTATACACCAAACTGGTGCAATTGGAAGGGGGGGGGAGAATCCTATATAAGCACACTACATTAGTTACCCCTTTCCCTATTTCATTCACTTTTCTGGTGAAAATTAAGGTATTTTCTGACCCTTCCCCAGGTTATAATTTTTGGCTAATAAAGATAGGACTATATTTTTCTGCAGTGAGCCCTATATAGCTATGCTAGAATGTGATAGTTGTCTAAAACTGTGCATTTCTGGAAAAAAAAACTAACAGCAGTAAAAGAATGGCTTTTACTTTGCATCTATTTCCAACTCGCACAGTATGCATAAATATAGATGATAGGGAAACCCACAATCCACAAACTAGAATTATTGAAAGTTAGAAAACAGTTTCAAAATCCTCCTGGATTTCATCTTCAGGTTTGATGCAATTCTAGGAGGAGTTTGGCAAGCTCTGGGGAGTTTATGAAGGAAGAAAGCTAACAAATATATAAATGTATATTGTTCAAAGAAGAAGAGAAGAAGAGAAGTGAAGAAAAAAGAGGAGAAAAGAGGAGAGAAAGAAAAGAAGAGAAAAGAACAAAAGAAGTAGAGAATATGAAGAAGTAGAAGGAAAAGGAAAAGGAAGTAAAGGGGGAGAGGAAAAAGAAAAAGAAGGGTAGGACACAGTAGCCCTTTTGAAATAAGATTAAAAGGTGGAGACAATAAACAAAAAAACAGAGGTCTATCAGCCACATATCCTATTTCCTTCCCTAATTTTTTTCTGGTATACCTCATACAATTCCTATCTATCACAACCATTATTGCTCTAGTTCTTTGCAGAATACATGCTAGATTTATTCAGAACAGGATGAAAGTTACCTAAATAATATTGTGTATAATCAGGATTCAAAACCAAATTAACATTTACTGAATAATAGCTTGAAAAGTTAAATTTTCTGGACAGGACAATAAGATGAGGAATATTAGATTAAGAGCCATAGAGAAAACATGAGATGATACATCACTGGCTAAAAGTCCCGCAATTCTTCATCCACTGCATTTCATACACAGGCAAAGGCAAAAGTAATATCCTAGCACTTCAATGTTAAAGATGGGAATAGTTTAAACTACATCATGTGGTAATATTTTATTTTGCACAGCCCTCAACCATTCATTTATCATTCTTGGTTTCAATCATTCACAATGTAATATGTGTGGACCACTTGTCTTCCATCACAATATTAATAAGTGAAAGTATTGGTAATTGTTTATGAAGTGACTGCAACCTCTAGAAACAAGTCCCTTTAACTCCAGCCACACTTGGAAATCCACAGACTTCACTGTATGTTGCTGTTGTTGGGCATCCACCTGATTGCAGTGGCATAACCTATGCACAGCACTTGTTGCAACCTACTGTCTTCAATTCTCACTTTTTTTTGCCTACACACTTTATGTCATGTATCAATGTATAGTTTTCATTTTTTAATGATAGTATAATTAGATTTTCCAGTAAATATAAACCAAAATATTACCAAATGCTATTTTCTTACTATTAACTTGCGGAGGCAATACTGTAGATGAAAAGTTTATTTTCATTCCTTCAGTCTGTTATATGTAAATTTTTCTTCTAACAGAAGGCTGTGTGGAACTAAAACCATTGCAGATGCCTACTAAATAATCTTCAATATGCAAAGATTTACTTTTAACAATTATTTTCTTGCCTAATACCAATGACGATGGTAAAACCATAGAAGACAATTTTTTTTTATTTTCGTTCATAATGTCCAATATATGTAAATTTTTCCTTCTAACTGAAAGCTGTGTGAAACTAAAACCATTCCGCTAAATTTATTGATGTTCGCGACAGGGCTTCAACGTGGTTATTTCTATGGGTATATCAAAGAGCTAAGACTGCCAGTGAGATTTCCCGAATATAGCCTACAGAATTAACGCCTAGAACTTTCTATAACTATAACTACAAGAACAGAATTTGGTACCTTGGTCTTCATCATCCACATTAAATGAAGCCGCCGGGTTCAGAAGAAATTTCTCAACATAAGACTGGAGTGAATTAGCCATGATTTTCACGTGTTGTAACACAACACTGAACGCCTGTCCCACAGTCCGCCCTCACCAGCCCGAAGCACATGCACGAAATTTGTAAACATTGGAGAAGACGTAGCGAATGAAAATAATTTTTAGAACTGGAAAATATATACCATAAGAAAGAGGTGGTCGTTATCATATGATATGCAATATTTACTTTAAAGTGGTTATATATATGTTCTTTATATATATAATCATGCATAGTGATAATGAGGCAGGCGAATGTGTGTGGATCAGTGTTAGTATAAATGGTTTTATGTAAGTATACGTCTGCTATATTTATATATAGAATAAGCAAAAATGTATATTTATACATATACTACTGGTGCATCCATAAAATGAAAAAGAGTATTCCGTAAAATTTTATCCAGACCGTATCCCCTTCACAGCGGCATGATCGTCTGCAGTAAACAAAAAGTCTTGAGGTCTAGTCCCGTGTGTGTTTGAATGAAATTACCATGAAACCAGGGTCAACACGGCGAACAAAACAGTGACAAACTCCAGTACAACTTCCCTTCTCCCCACACATCCCAGTCAAGAAGGAGAAGGACCCAGCGAAATGTCAGCCGAAGTGGCATCGAGTTCGGCTGTCCAGGATGGCCCGAGGAAGACCTTATTTACCCCGCAGGAGATCGACCAAATCGCCAAGTTCCTCGTAGCGAACCAGAGGAGAGAAAGGGAAAATGTCATAATTCCAAGGACCTTTGTTCCTGTGGTGATCAAGGGGAGAGAAGAGAAGACAGTCGAGGCGATATTCGAGAGCTGTCCTTTCAAGGCGGTGTTGTCTCTCATGGCAGGTCAGTAGTGTATGCGTATATGCTTCTATATATCACATTTCTCAAATATTTTACCATTGGGGAATCTATATTAGGGTAAATGTTCATCCAATTAGATTTTAACCTCCTTGACAGAAGAGCAAGCTTGGATTTGAGAACAGCACCAATTCCAATAATTCCTAGAAAAACTCTCTGCTTGCTGCCTTTTGCTTGCCTGGCAAAATTTATTTGATTATTCATTATCGTACTTAACACACTGCTTTCATTGTTGTAGAAATGTAATGAATTAAGTTTTTGCTCCTGTCAAAATTAAGTTGTAAATAATTATGCTTTTTGTTTTTGCAACTGTGTCCAAATATTGTGGCATTTTGAAATGGTTTTGATTTTCTTACTATGTGTATCCCCAAAGAAAAGCCTTTAAGTATTATTATACGACATTTGATTGTTTGTGATATTTCCAAAGTTCTATATAACAAAAAGTAAAAAAAAAAACTTTATCATACAGGCTTTGTCCTTGGTGGTGGTATTGGTCTATTTGCCGCCAGTGTGACACCAACTATACCAACCCCAGAAAAACCTACACAGTCAGCCCGAGAGGTAAGATGAGAAAATTTATCAGTGAAGAAGTTTCAAGTTGGAAAAAAAAAGGATTTAGATTATTCAAGAACTAGCTATAAGTATGTAAAAGTGATGCATAGTTTAAAAAGGATTCACTATGATCCATAAGAATGAAATGTAGTACAGTTGATAATTGACACAGTAACTTTTGAGATATGTAATGATTGTCTTTTTGGGATGGAATTTACTGATGCAACCCTTTTGTTTCAGGTTCTCAGAGAACTAAAAGTTTCTACACTTTCATACGGTAAAAATTTTGCTGCTATTGGATTCCTGTTTTCAGGGATAGAATGTGGGATTGAATCAGTAAGTATATTTAAGTATCAAACTAATGAATATATAAAGTGAATGAGGAATTATTCTGAATAAAAAAAGCAGCAGTTAGTTTTCTGACTGAGGCCATGTGTTTAGAACTGATGTAGTCACTTGAGTAGTATTTATAATTTTCAATTGCCATTATGAAAAGAACTGTTATTTTGGCAAAATTAGACTACATCAAGATATAGATAATAGATCTGATATGGTAAATCTTGAAATGAGGATCATGCAAAGACAGAGAAGAACTAAGATAATGCCAATCAGCACAATGTCTAGATATACCCACAATCACATATCAAAGATACTTCC
>NC_091549.1:37087846-37094176 GCF_042767895.1 Penaeus vannamei
TTGCATACATGAATTAACGACGAAAGCCATCAGTCCTCGAGCCAATATTTGTCGAGGTGATGGAAGACAGTTGACACACACGGACACGCGCAGAAACAAGCGTATACATACATAGACACACGGAGATAATGCTTGGTAGCGAAAGGGGAAAGGGGCGGGGGCGAGACACAGGAAGAAATGAGTAATTGAAGGAGGAGGATTAGTGAAAGGGCTTATAAAAATGCGAACGAAGGAGGAAAAGAAATGAGGGGCGATGAAGAAAAAAAAAGACTACGCATACACACGGGTAATACGAGGTCGTGAAAGGGTAAGAAAAAGGAAGAAAGAGGGGATAATTGGAAGGATAGAATGAAAACAAAAGATGCGAAAGAAACAAAAAGAGAAATTACCGACGAAGAAAAATAGCAAAAGAAACGAAAATGACAAGACTACCGTGAGAATGGCCCTTATCTGATTAGAAACAAAGTTATAATTAACATGAATGAACGAAAGAAAACATATCAGATAATTTAAGCTAATAACGAAGCCCTAATGAAACAAGGGGAGGGATCGGGAAGAGAGAGCCGTAGGGGAGTGAGGGAGTGCCGTAAGGGAGTGAGAGAGAGCCGTAAGGGAGGGAAGGAGTGTCATAAGGGAGGGAGGGAGGGAGTGCCGTAAGGGAAGGAGGGAGGGAGTGCCGTAAGGGAGGGAGGGAGGGAGTGCCGTAAGGGAGGGAGGGAGTGCCGTAAGGGAGGGAGGGAGAGCGAACAAGAAAATCCTACTAAACAAACATTACAAACATTACGTTCTTTTACCTTTAGATTTCTTATAGATTGCATGCTGAATATATTTGGAAATGAGTGAAATGTTCGCGAGTAAAGATGCGAAATGAAAAAAATAATAATAATAAAGAAGAAATCGCCACGGAAAGTGTGGGTATAAAATGGAAAGGAGAATTTAGGAATAACTGATAGATAACTAAATAAGTGGATCATCTATTTTGATAAACAATTTTTAATAGTGTTTTTCTTCTACCACGTAAAAATATACTGAGAGTTAAGAATACGAGCGATGTAGGAGTTATTGGGTTACAGAGTTACACGAAAAGACGAAAGGTGGATGGCATAACACAAAATAAATAGATCAAATTAAGAAAATGAAATAAATAAAGCAAGATAAAATGAATACATAAATGAATATAATAAGATAAAACCAATACAGATAAAAGGAATAAATAGATATAAAAGATATTTAAAAAAACAATTACTATAATTATAGTTTCAAATAACAAAGTAACCTAACCTCACGTCAACCGTCGCCGCGTAAAGGATGTTTCTCGTTCTACGGAATTATTCATTTTCTTATGCGGATTTACTGATAGAGTGAAAGCAAACTTGCAGGTCATGAATGGGATATTGCTCCTTGTCAACTTTCTGCGTCTGTGCGTTATTCACTGAGATAGCCTTTGTATGCAAATCCATAGGGCTGTAGAATGATATTAGCCAATAATCCTTCCTAAAAAAGACGAAAATAAAGGGAGAGAGACAGGCAGACAGACAGGAAGAGACAGATAGAGAAAGAGAGACAGACAGACAGGAATAGAGAAAGAGTGACAGACAGACAGACAGACAGGAATAGAGAAAGAGACAGACAGGGAGAGACAGAGAAAGAGAGAAAGAGGGGGGGGTGGAGAGAGAGAAAGCTAAAGGGAAAGAGAAAGAAATAAAACAATGAAATTCAATAATTCCAGATTTCCGAGTGAGAGAGAGAGAGAGAGAGAGAGAGACAGAGAGAGAGAGAGGGGATGGATGAGGTGGGGGAGTGTAGGTTAGGAGGAAGGGAGGGGGAGGTCGGCCATCTTTTTGACGGAGGAGATTAAGAAGTCCTAAAGTGTGTAACTCTGTCTTATGGCGGAAAAAAATCCCTCCCTCCCCAGCCCCGCCCGGCCACTAAGTAGATCAGCTTAATGTATGCATTAGAATAATGATAATTCTCTCGCACAGTATTTTTACTTCGTCAAACAATCTGGTGTTTTGATTCCAAACAGTGGGCAGAGCAACGGGCTCCAAGGAGTGTGTGTGTGTGTGTGTGTGTGTGTGTGTGTGTGTGTGTGTATGTGTGTGTGTGTGTGTGTGTGTGTGCCTGCGGGCGTGCGGGCGTGTGTGTGTGTGTGTGTGTGTGTGTGTGTGTGTGTGTGTGTGTGTGTGTGTGTGTGTGTGTGTGCGTGTGCGTGTGCGTGTGTGTGTGTGTGTGTGTGTGTGTGTGTGTGTGTGTGTGTGTGTGTGTGTGTGTGTGTGTGTGTGCCTGCGGGCGTGCGGGCGTGTGTGTGTGTGTGTCTGTGTGTGTGTGTGTGTGTGTGTGTGTGTGTATGTGTGTGTGTGTGTGTGTGTGTGTGTGTGTGTGTGTCTCTCTCTATATATACATATATATATATATATATATATATATATATATATATATATATATATATATATATATATAAAGCTTTACAAATATTGAAATCCCAGTAAAACACGGTAATGCCCCCCGCCACAAATAAAAGAAAAAAAAAAATCAGATATTCACCAAGTCCCATTCCCACACACACAGATACGCACACAAACACACAATATGTACACAAGATTCCTGCCACTTAACCGCCGCCGCTACTTTTACGTCCGCATCCTCCCGCGCTCAACCGGCCGCGAAACATCTGCTATTGTGTTTGGATAATTTCGCTTCAATCAAGATTACTCCAGCCTGAGCCACGACTCACAAAGGTAATATTGTTGACTCTGAAAACACAAGAACTCTAGACGCGGATGAAAAATTGAGACCAGGTTAATTATCTCTAATCTGACGGATATATTAGGGTTACGCTGGGAATCTGTGCGTCTGTGATCTAGCGCGAGTCATGAATTGTGATTGAGGGAAAGAGGAAGGAAGGAGGGAGCCGAGTGCGGGAAAGAGGAGGAGGAAGGGGAGGAGGAAGGAGAGCGGGAAGGGGAGGGGAGGGGAGGGAGGGGAGGGGAGGGGGAGAGGGGAGGGGAGGGGAGGGGAGGGGAGGGGAGGGGAGGGGAGGGGAGGGGAGGGGAGGGGAGGGGAGGTGAGAGGAGAGGGGTACAAAGGAAGAGAAAAAAAGAAGAAAAGGAGGACAGACGAGGAGAAGAGGGGAGGGGAATGGAGAAGGGAAGAAGAAAGAAGAAGAGGATGAGGATGAGAGGAGAGGGGAGGAGAGAGAGAGGAAGAAGAAAAGGAGAAGGAAGGGGGGAGGAGAGAGAGGGAGGAAGAAGTATAAAGAGAAGGAGGGGGGAGGAGAGAGTGAGGAAGAGGTGGAGAAGGAGGAGAAGAAGAAGAAGATGAAGAACGAGGGGGAGGAGCAGCAGCAGGAGGAGGAGGAGGAGAAGAAGGAGGAAAAAGAGAACGAGAAGGAGAAGGAGTAGTAGTAGTAACAGTAGTAATGTAACAGAGGAAGAAGACTTAAGGGCGGAAAAAACACAAGAATATTAAGAAAAAGAAAAGAAAATTGTCATGTGGGAGAGGAAGAGGAAAAGGAAGAAAAAGGAGGTGGAGGAGGAAATGGAAGAAAAAGGAGAGGAAGAGGAATGAGTTAGGTAAACAGGGGAGGAAGAAATAGAGAAATAAAGAGGCACGCGGAAAAGATGAGAAGGAGGAGGAGGAGGAGGAGGAGGAGGAGGAGGAGGAGGAGGAGGAGGAGGAGGAGGAGGAGGAGGAGGAGGAGGAGGGGGAGGAGGAGGAGGAGGAGGGGAAAAAGGAGGGGGAAGAGGAGGAGTGAATGAGTGAGGAATGAAAGAAATAAGAGAAAGGGGACGGTAGTTGAGGAGAACGTAAAGGAGGGAAGATGATTAACGAGAATGAGAAAAATGGGAGGAATAGGGAGTTAAGAGGAAGAAGCGAGGAAGTTAGAGGAAGAGAAGCAATAGGAGAAAATGAATGAATGAATGAGGAAAAGAGTAAGAGAAATCTGCATAAGGAGGAGAGAGGAGAGGCAAGAGAAAAGAAATGGACAATAGACAAGGAAAATTAGTGATTGAGGAAAGATGGAGAAATATAGGGAAGGAGGAACATGAAAGGAGGGGAAGGGAGAAGGGAGGCAAGAAGAACAAGGGAAGAAAGTGGTTGAGGGAGAAAAGTGAATATAAAGGGATGAAAACTAAGAAATAAACAACAGGTAAAAGAAGGAAGGTAAGTGGAAGAAGAATAAGGGGGAGGGGAAAGGGGAGTGAAGGAGTACTTATGGGAAAGAGAAGGAAGAGGGGGGAAGGAGTGAAGGAAGGAATGGTTAAGGAAGACGGAAGGAAGAGGGGGAAGTGAGGAGTGAAGGAGGAAGTACTAGAGGAAGAAGGGGAAGTGGTTGAGGGAGAGGGAAGGAAGAGGGAGAAAGTGAAGAGTGAAGAAGGAAGTGGTTGAGGAGAGGGAAGGAAGAGGGGGAAGTGAGGAGTGAAGGAGAAAGTACTTGAGGAAGAAGGGGAAGTGGTTGAGGAGAGGGAAGGAAGAAGGAGGAAGTGAGGAGTGAAGGAGGAAGTGGTTGACGGAAAAGTTAAGAAAGTAATGGGGAAAGACGAAGACGTGCATGAATAGGTAAAGATGAAAGGAAGTGAAAATAACTGGAACGAGAGGATAGAAAAGGAAAAAAAGGAGATACTGAACTGGCAACTAGAAGGCGTAGATAAAAATAAAGAATAAAGAAAAGAGAAAGAGAGATAGAAAAAAAATAGTAAGTAGAAAGGGCGATGAACTGGCGGAAAGAAAAAAGAATCAGGAGGGGTTCGGGCATGGTGAAGAGGAAGAGGTTTCTCAACAGGATTTTTTTTCTATTAACATGAATGATGATTTAGTTTTAACATGTATATACCTACATCAGTTCTTTCCCACTCGTCTGATTTACTAATTTTATTTTTAGCCTTCGTTTTTTTTACAGATATCTTTTTTTCCCCTTTTTTACATCTACATATTTTCTAATTTGCTCATTAGATTGTCACTTTTCATGTGTGTGTATAAATCAACAGCTTTCTACCTTGTATACCTACGTCTCTCTATTTCTATAACCTTTTTATCACTATATATATAAGTATTTCACTTCATATAGGTTACTGAAAATTGAAAAATTATTGTAAACAGTCTATGGAAAGTTCTGAAATTGAGGTTTTTTTTTTTACTCTTAACTATTGTAAAATATTGTAACGTCCTTCTTTACTATCAGTTACTGAGGCGAAAAGATTGTCAGAGAAATGGAAGATAAAACTTGAAATAACCGAAAAAGGGGGACGTAAAACATCGACACGACAATATTAAAGATCTAAAGAAAATTTTGCTGACCATTGGAGAATATCCTTACTGGGAAAATAAATGTAACAAATTTAGGAAATAAAAATCATGAAGCACGGAAGCAGGATACATCCAATAAAGACTAATTGAATCCTAAAGATGTACCTCGACCCTCTCCTCCATGAGATCAACCTTGAGGGCGAGCTGCTCCCTCAGGAGGACGTCCGGGTAATGCGTTCTCTGGAAGGTTTGCTCGAGCTCCTCCAGCTGGTCCTCCGTGAAGATGGTTCGGTGGCGGCGCTTCCTCTTGCCCGCTGGCCCCGTCGCCGGCGCGGCTGCCCCCCGCCGCCCGGAGCCTTCCTCGCACCCACGCCCGCCCGCCCGCACGTCTGTGCCTGCGCCAGAAGTAGGGAGCCATTAGCGTAACAAAGCCCCATTGGCTGAGATATGGAAGAAATGTGTGTTCAGGTTTTAACAATTTGCTAAATCTTAGTTTAGTGACATAACCGAACATTTTAGCTTGCTTGTAGCTTTTCCTCATGTGCATATTTGAACAATATGATTATTGTCTCTTTCTGTCTGCTTTTCAAACAGAAAGAAATTCCTCTCCTTTTTCTTTTGCTGTTGATTCGTGATGTGAACGTGTAGACATAATGCAGTAAGGATAAATAAGCGAGAAATGTATAACACAAGACAAAAAGTATGGAGAGACAATATAGTAACAAATTAAACTTTTGCCATGCGAGGCCAAATCACCTGCTTCCGTAATTGCATCCCCAAACATGTAGCAACATTTCTTCACCTTTTTAAAATTTTGTCATGTTTCATTCACTTGATCATCGTGTGTCTCATTCCCTTTTTCTCTCGCTCACAAGTGGAGTGTAACGTACCCGCTCGCTGATGGCCCTCGAGACTGCCCTCCCCCGTGTGACAATGGCCTCGTCCACGAGACAATGCCCGCCACTCCAGCGGCTCGGCAGTACTACGCTCCAGTTTTTAAGGATTAGTGCTCTCATGTCCTGAATTAGGGCGTGGAGGTCGATTATGCTGGTCGGGGAAAAATGCAGTTAAAGTCGAAAAATG
>NC_091549.1:37099676-37104676 GCF_042767895.1 Penaeus vannamei
TACGCTTAAGAAAGGGTTTACGTAAGTAAAGTAAGCTCTTTCCTTTAAAATCAATGTACTGATGGATGAAAATGTGAATAAATGAAAAAAGGATAAAGATAAACACATCCAATGAAAGGTTAATATTAAAAATAATAATGTTTAAAAATCATGCATAAATCTGGAAATCAGTTGACGAGAAAAAAACACTATTTAAAGATATACATCCGTATCCGTATTCCGCATCTGAAAAAATTGTACACTAAAAATGTTACATCCTGTCGGTCAATAGATAATAGTATTAGAAGTCTGGAGAATTTGATTAAATTAAGAGGAGAGTTTTAGAAGAGGAAGAGCGGAAGAAAGGAATCTTGATAATAAAGATAATGTGGCTACAAAGGAAGGAGGACAGGTTGAGAAAGAAATGCAAAACGAGTGAATAAATGTGAACGAATACGAAAGAGAGGTGACAGATATCAATGTTCGTGTAGAAGTAATTTGAGAAGGCACTAAATGATTGCAGAAAATTTAAATGAAATTGAATAAGGGCTAACGAGATGTTACACTTTAATCTGTCTGTAAAGCTAAGAGAAACTAATATAGCTTGTAAACTAACCCACCAAATGACAAGTAGTAGTAGTAAATAAACAAACTGTTTATGAATGAATGTCGTTCGGTGTGTGAATGGTGAAGCTTCGAGTAGCATCCGCCTTGGATGGACTGAAAAATACTGAACCCAGTTCTTTAAAATAGAAAATATGGATTACGCTAGTCATGCAATACCCATGCTTAAAATAATGATAAAAGAATTATATATTAAGTTTTTTTCTTGCAGGAGCCGATAACCATTTTTGCCCAGGCTGAGGGCGTTTTTGCTTATTTTTCCTATTTTATTATATTTATAGTTGTTTCTCTCATAATCTTTATTATGTTAGATAATCATAGGGAACGTTATATTCTGTATTCATGTAATATAACAACTTTCGGTAAACAATGTTAAAAGAGGAAAACGATTTTCAACCCTACGGTTATCACGAATCGGAGAGAGAGAGAGATAGATAGATAGATAGATAGATAGATAGATAGATAGATAGATAGAGAGAGAGAGAGAGAGAGAGAGAGAGAGAGAGAGAGAGAGAGAGAGAGAGAGCATTCTACCTTAACCGCACAACCACCCACCAATCGCATACGCCGAAAACCATTCATTCTGTTTACTACGAGCATGATGTTGCCCCTTGGTGGGTTACCTAATAAGAGGGGCAAAGAAAATCCTTTCCGCAGCTGTACAAAAGAAATGAGATAAAGAAAAAATATACCATCCTCGAGTACAAACCCCATATTAACAAGGGTTAGATTATGTAACAAGGAGTCAGATATTTATCGATAAATCATCCAATCTCAGGAGATATGAAATCCAAATAGAACTTGAATGTACGATAATAATGATAACTTTTCCAATCTTTTGATAAGGATATATGAAAAGAAGCGAAACAACACGCAACTGAGCTCTGATAAACAGTACAAGGAGAACCACCATGGCACTGAAGGAGATCGATATATACGTGTATAAGATAAAGGGACATACTCCCTGGAAAAAATATATTCCTGAAATAGAAGATGGGAAGTTAGAAAACGAAAGAGTAATTGATCACAGACAAAATGATCTCGCAGGAATGTGAACGAGGAGACCAACGCTTCGCCATGGCTTGGGTAGACCATCGCGAGCCACGTGTCCTTATTTCACATTCCTGGATTTTGGAATGCTCGGAGGTAATCCGGATTTCTGAGACCATTAAAAATCAGAGATAATGCCACGAAGATCAGGGCAACAGAACTACCATGATGAAAAAAGGGAGGGCTAATAACTAGAGCAGAGGAGAATTTCCAAGATAGCATTTCACCATTGTTACTTGCAATACGAATGTTACCTAAGGGTTTCTGAAAGGCAAGGGCTAGTTATGCTGTCAAAAAGGATACTGTAAAGATGTAAACGTTACTTTCTGTACATAGTACGAAGTTGAAGGAGGTTGACGGTTTATCAAGACTGATTAGCAATGATGCAGGAATAGAATACGAATGAATATGTATAACATACTGGTTTTGTAAAAAGGAAAATTGCTTATTACATATGGAGAAACAGTTAAGGATTTAGACCTAGATTGTTATATATATATATATATATATATATATATATATATATATATATATATATATATATATATATATATATATATATGTATGTATGTATGTATGTATATATATATGTATATATATATGTATATATATATATATATATATATATATATATATATATATATATATATATATATATATGATTTATGTTAGCCAGATTTAGACGGATATGGTAAAGGAACTTGACCAAATCCTAGGAAAGGAAGTGAAAAACAAATGTAAGGAAAGGGAAAATTGATAATAAAATTCAATCGAAAAAGCAAAATATAATGGAAACAAGCGGATGATATGGAGTTCCTTCCCTGAATCAGATTATCCTCGATTGGACGAACAGACGAACAGGGAATGAGGAAAAAGACAAGAAAGAAAAATCAAAGAAAACAAAAGCAAAAACGGAGAAAAGAATGCGTGGTTCTCACATCAGAGCCAGGGATAAAGGACCTGATAAAGATCAGCCTTGTGGATGGCCGCAGGTAAAGGGGCTGCGAGAACAAACTACGGGAAAGTTTATGTAGACAAGACAGTGCACTTCCCCAATGCAGGATGTGCGTGAAAACGGAGAGGCCGTCAGTCACATCACGAGTAAAAGCGAGATGCAGACCCTGAGAATACGACATGGCAAGCAGTGTTTCCCAAACTTTTTTGGGTGCGACCCTAAAGACAGGCCTGGGTTAGCGACCCTAAATGTGTGAACATGTAGTAATACCTCTAACCACTTTCATGGTAATTTTACTTGCAGCTGTATATTAGCTTATGTTATCATATTGATTTATAAGTATGTATAAATAACACATTGAATTTCAATAAACAAGTGTTGATAAAAAGGATTAACTTTTACTGACATATCCAGCTATGGATATGGACCCTCAGGAAAACCCTGGTGACTCATTTGGTCGTGGCCATAGGGTTGGGAACCACTGATTTAAAGGCACATAAGGAATTCGAACCGGTCTACCAAGATACGAAAATATTTAAATATTGCCGTGGTTTCGCATTCAGCATGACTGTGGGACTTACAATACAAAGGAAAGAAAGAATTTTTTTTTGTGCAGCAGTTCTGTGGAATTACAGTGAAAGAGAAAGAAATAATGGAGCATGAAAGTGGAAACGGCAATCGTGAAGCATGAAAAGGGGGATTATCATAGGTATAAAAAAAATGGAGAAATGATTTAAGATGAGATTGTATGAATAATAATCATAATAATAGCAATGGTGATAATGATAATAAGAGTGATGGAGATAGCACAATAGCAATGATAATGTAATAACATCAATGATAATGATGATGATAAAGTTGGTGAAAACAATAATGATAGTAATAATGATACACAATAAAATGATGAAAAAAATGATGAAAATAAAAGGAATAACAATAATAATAACAAAAATGGGCAACATCAATGATAAAGATAACACTATTGATAATAAAAATAATAACAAGATAGAATAAAAATATAATACTGAATATACCAATGGTGATAAAAGCAGTAATGACAAAAAAATGATAAAAACAAGGATAATGAAAAGAACAATAATTGCAATGATAATAATGATGATAATAATAATAATACTGCTACTACTACTATGAATAATAATGATAATGATTATAATAATATCATAATGATAAGAACAACAATAATGACGATAGCAACAGCAGCAATAATAATGATTATAATAATGACGATGATGATAATACTGATACCAAAAATCAATAATAATACTATTGATAATAGTCCTGGTGATGATAATGATGATAATAATAATGATAATGATACTAATAACGATAATGATAATAATGACAATAAAAACAATAATAATAATAATAACAATAATAATGGTGATAATAATAATTATAATAGTCATACTACTAGTAAAGATTATAATAACAGTAATAATGCTAATGAAAATAATTATGATAATTATAATTATCATTGCTACAATAATGATAACTATTATAATGATGAAAATAATGATGATGATAATAACAATGATTAAATTAATAACAACAACAATAATAATAATATTATTATTAATAGTAATAATAATATTAATAATGATAATGATTATAATGACAATAATAGAAATAACAATAATAGCCATATTCAATAGTATTGATGATATTGATAATGACGATAATGATAATGATGATAAAAGTAATAGAATTTATAATAATAACGACAATAATAATGATAATAATAATGATAATGATAATGATAATAATGATAATGATAATAATAATGATAATAATAATAACAATAATAATAACAATCATAATGATAATAATGATAATAATAATGATAATGATAATAATAGTAGCAATAATAATAATAATAGTAATAGTATTAATAATAATGATGATGATAGTATTGATAATAACAGTAATGATGTTGATAATAATAATGATAATAATAATAATAATAATGATAATAATAATAATAATAATAGTAATGATCATTAGGGTATTATTATAGTAATCATGATAATAATAGTAATGATAATAATAATAGTAATAATAATAATAACAATGGTAATAATAATAGTAATAATAATAATAATGATAATAATAATAGTAATAATAATAATAATAATAATAATAATAATAACAATAATAATAATAATGATAACAATGATAACACAATAAAATGATGAAAAAAGGATGATAATAAAAGGAATAACAATAATAATAACAATAATGGGCAACATCAATAATAAAGATAACAATATTGATAATAAAAATAATAACAAGATATAATACTGAAATATAATACTGAATATACCAATGGTGATCTTATAAATATAAGAATGATTATGATGAAAAGGATAATGAT